>NC_058410.1:143292043-143429417 GCF_002201575.2 Neomonachus schauinslandi | reverse complement strand
TGCCGCCGGTCGACTTGCGGGCCGTCTGCTTCGTGCGAGCCATGACACCTACATAAACGTACCAAACACTAGCACAAGTACGTTACTCGGAAGACTGCCTGGTATTTATAGTACGTAAGGTGAAGTGATTGGATGAGGAAAATGCTGACATATAAGGTCACAGGCTCTGATTGGTCCATCTTTTAGCTTTCCAACAACGGCGCAGTTTCATTGGCTACCACCTTATCCTCGTCTCTTCGGGTTTTTTTCTTCCACAACTAGCTCACTGTGACTTACACAATGATTTTCGTAGTGTGAATGCAGTGCTTTGAACGTTACCTTTTCAAAAAACTAAACATTGACTTCGTTGGTGTTGTAGTTCAAAACTATTATTTCTTTAGTTCTTGGGGAGAAATTTGAGAAATATTGCCCCCAATAATGTAGTCTTCACACTCCCTGCTCAATAACCCCAATAACCCCATATCGTATTACAAGTTTCTAAAACCTTTTCAAAAATGAGATCCCTTTATAATGCTAAAATGAAGGAACTCCTTTGCATCCTACAAGACAATGTCAACCTTAGTAAAATTACACTGGCGCCTACAGAAGTATTTCCAGTGATCGGACACCTATTTGTTAAATGGTAATGCTGACTTCTAAAATCGGAGGTTTCTGGAACTTATTTTTTCTCATGCCTAGAGTACATTTTGCCAGGTGTAAAATATCAGTGACTAAATTCTCCAGCACCAACCTGTCTGAGCCTTGCGGAGCAGCCGTGTCCTGGGTCCAATCAACTGGATTCCGAGCCACGAGAAGGGCAAACTTCTCATTGCCAAGACCTAACCTTATAGTTCTTAAAATTTTTCAAGCTTAGAAACATCGAATGTGACCGTTTTGTACTAAGAGTAGGTAGGCCAGATTCTACCTTTTCATTGGTCGAGTACTTTTGTACTGACCGGCCAGTAAGAAACCTAGCATCCTTCATTTGGGTAGAACGTTCCTATTTTATTTGAAGCCTATTTAATGCAATGGATACACAGGAGGCCGGAACCTTAAGAAATTCCGGACTCCAGTGTTCCCTTTTAAAAAGCTACGTTTACTTGGAGTCCTCGTTTATTACACTAGGAAAAGCTTGACTTTCAGATGTTCACTTACAAAAGCTTCCAGATTTGCAGGAAGGTCGTATACCTATTATCACTGACTCTTCCTTCAAACGCCCAGCTCCGATTATTCTCTTCCAAACTGGGAGAAACTACGGGCTGCGTCTGAAAACGCGGACTCTCGGGAGAGCGGGAGGTCGTTGGGGGTGGCGGAGCTGTTAGCGGGAACATCCCATTACCGGCCGCCGGCCTACCGGTAACAAGCCCCTCGGATGTTTGAGGGAAAGCGGGAAGCTCGGGTTACTTAGGCCGCGCGGACTTGTTTGAGAACTTGAGGAGCGCAGGGCGGGAAGGGGACGTCTCTGCCTCCTTCCGGCCGCCGGGCGACTGCCCGAGCCTGTGACAGGGCGTGCCGGTTACCGGGCGCAGCCCTGGGAGAGGCATTTTGTTCTCTCGTCGTCTGATTCGCGCTGTGAAATCACTTGAGCCTTGTCCCTGCCTTTACATGCGCCTCACAGCCACAAAGAGGTCCGAGGAGGCTCGCCCCGAGCGCTTATCCCGAGCCGCGCCCCCTCGCTCTCACCCCGAGGCGCTCTCGCCCCCTCACGGCGCCGGCGAGCGGAGCGTTCCGTCCGTCCGGCCAGCGCCTCTTCAACGGCCCTGGTGCGCGGGGCTGGGAGCTGTTGCTGAGCGAGGGCGCGCTGCCGGGGAACAGCAGCCCCTGTCCGTCGGCCCCGGCCCGCGGCGTGTGGGGAGGCCGAAGAGGCACCGGGGGCGCGTCAAGGGCACCGGACTGCAGGCGCAACTTGGCGTTCACTCACGGGAAGGTTGTGTATCGTTTCCCACACGTGCCGCTGGCGTGTTAGCCGCGGTGGCAGCGAGTTGGGGTGTTTGCCACGCTACTCCTTTGACCAAAATTCATGAGAGGTCTTGACCAGGCGTGTCCCGCTTCGGCGTCGCCGGGGCAATGGCGTTGAGGACTGGTCCCAGACTCCTGCACACCGCCCTCCCCCCCACACCCCGCTTTCCTCTCTCCCTCCCGGGCCATTCATGACGCGCGACCTTTTACACTCAGTGCGGATTAGGAACGGGCGCCCCTGACGACGCCTCCCTGGATTCTTATTTGGCTGCCTCGTTTACAAACTGCTCTTCCTCCGCCCCCCGGAATCAAAAGGCTTGTTCCATAAAGGGAAGCGGCACCGTCTGGCGTTAATGGGCTGCGGAGCCCGACCCCTCCCCGCCCAGAAGTGCGGGCTGCGCGAGGCGACCGGGCTGCCGCCGCACAGTCCCCTCGGGGACGCGCTGAGGGCCGCGGCGCAGGGGGCGCTAGGGGGCGAGAGGCGGGCGCCGGCGAGCACCAATCACAGCGCGGCCCCGCCCTATAAATAGGCCGCGCCCGGGCTGCCGGCGTCTTCCTGCTCAGTCAGGTCCTCGCAGCTCGCTCGGCCTGCTCCGCTCTCACCATGTCTGAGACCGCGCCGCCCGCGCCGGCCACCTCCACTCCCCCCGAGAAGCCCGCGGCCGGCAAGAAAGCCAAGAGGCCGGCCAAGGCTGCGGCTGCCGCCAAAAAGAAGCCCGCGGGCCCCTCGGTGTCGGAGCTGATCGTGCAGGCGGTGTCCTCCTCCAAGGAGCGCAACGGCGTGTCCCTGGCCGCGCTCAAGAAGGCGCTCGCGGCCGCCGGCTACGACGTGGAGAAGAACAACAGCCGCATCAAGCTGGGCCTCAAGAGCCTGGTGAGCAAGGGCACCCTGGTGCAGACCAAGGGCACCGGCGCCTCGGGCTCCTTCAAGCTCAACAAGAAGGCGGCCTCCGGGGAAGCCAAGGCCAACCCCACGAAGGTGGCGAAGGCCAAGGTGACGGGCGCTTCCAAGAAACCTAAAAAGGTCACGGCAGCTGTTAAAAAAGCTGTTAAGACTCCGAAAAAGGCCAAAAAGCCGGCTGTGGCCAAGAAGTCGTCCAAGAGCCCCAAGAAGCCCAAGGTTGTGAAGCCTAAGAAAGTAGCCAAGAGCCCTGCCAAAGCCAAGGCTGTGAAGCCCAAGGCGGCCAAGGCGAAGGTGACCAAGCCAAAGACGGCCGCCAAGCCCAAAAAGGCCGCACCCAAGAAGAAGTAAGCGTTGCAGTTGGAACTTATTCCAATAACCCAACGGCTCTTTTAAGAGCCACCAACATACTTCGGAGGAAAGAGCTTTAGTACGTGTCTCCTGGCTCCTACGCGGAGTTTGCCACTGTCTTGCCGGGCTCCCTTGCCGGGGCGGTGCTGAGCCAGTCCTTACCCCACCCCGCAGTTCCTTAGAGGCTCCAGTTCCCACCGGCGGACCTGACCTTTCTAGGTGCCGTTTAGCGGCTCGGGAACCACTGGCCTACCGAGCTTCGTCTTCCCTAGAGTTAACTGTATTGGCAAGACCTGGGGGACTTTGTCCCTAACCGGAAGTCCGCGCCCCGGGCTAATGAGTCATCCCCGGTAACCAGGAGGGATGGGAGCCCCGCTCTGGCCCCAGCTGGGAGCGTGCGCCGCGCGCACACCTGTCTGTTCCATCTCCCCGTTGAGTTCAAAGCCGGGCCCTGCTCTTTTCGGGACAGTAGCGCCTAAAGCGGCCCTTTCCGGATGTGGGTTCCCCTGACAAGTGCTTGGGGGGTAACCCGTGAAACCGAAAGCCTGGCCACACCCTCCGCGGATGCGGCGCGCCAGCTGGATGTCCTTGGGCATGATGGTGACGCGCTTGGCGTGGATGGCGCACAGGTTGGTGTCCTCGAAGAGCCCCACCAGGTAGGCCTCGCAGGCTGAGCTCTGGAAGCGCAGGTCGGGTTTGTTGGCGCGGCGCCTCCGTGTGGGTCGGCTTGGGAGCTGCGCGCAAGTTTCTGGAGGTGGTCCCGACAAGGAAGCTTGGCTGCATCGGAGTTTTGGAGCCGAAGCTCACAAGCCCTTACCGGGCTCCTGTGTTTATAGGAAACAAAGCTGCCCTGATTGGCTAACATTTGAAAACCCACTCGGCCCCTAACTAGAGCGTATTTCTTTGCGTACAGGGTTTTCAATTCTGGTGGCGCTATACCATATTAAGTAGGGAAGGACACTTTCGCAGAATAGTCCCTTTAGGCTTTTGAAATTTAATTCTAGGATACAGATTTTAATAACCTCTTTCACCTCCGAGGAGAAAACACCATATGGTGAGCCAGGGCTACTAAACACAGCTCAGTTGGTTGTAAAGCCTCATTTTTACACGTGCCCCTACATACTCTTCTTTCCCCCCATTTTTTAGATGATCTTTCTTTCCCACTGTCTTGCTGGGCTCCCGCTTTCCGGTAACATCTGCCATACAGGCACTTCACATCTCTGCTCCCCGGCCCTTAAGCTGGCGTGTCGCTAGCTATTCATGATTGCTTTGAACTCGGTCTCTTAGGAGCACCTATCCTACACATGCATGATTGCTCCTTCTGGTTTTCGGTTAGGGCTATTTACAAAACGGTGACTTTACACAAACTGCTTCTTAAAACCTTTCCGAAATCCTTTCAGGTCAAAACCTCTTTTTAATGTCCACGTGGAGTAACATAAGCTATTCATCCATTTCCTAGCGATAAGCATTGACGTTGTTTCCATTGACCACTGCCCACTGTGGCGCAACAGAGTTCCGCCACCGAACTTGCTAGATTAGAGTGAATTTTATATTTCAGTTGGTGCTGACGTATCCTGAAAATAACTCCCCCTCAAGGTGTGGGCTCAATTTTTGCCCGTCTAAAGGGTGTAAAATTACTTCTCATTGTCACTTTGATGTGCATTATCATGGTCACTAGTATATCCTTTCTTTAGGTTTATTGGTCATTTGAATACACTCTTCAGAGAATGCAGGCTTATCCCTTTGCTTCCTTTTTCATTGGGCAGTTTTTCTTGTCCCACTGTTTTTTTTATATAGTAATGAACTACTTATCACCTCTGTTGCAGATAGTTTTCTAATTTTGGCATTTTTTACTAATTTTATTTATGGTGGATTTTCCATTTAAGTGTTATAAAGATCTATATAAAATCCCAAATATTAAATGTTAGAAACATATCTTTTAAAGCTTCTAGATTTCTTGGTTAAGAAACTGAGCCCCACCCCTCCATTATTCATTCAAAAGCCTAGGTTTTCTTCTAAAAATTGCTTCCTAAAAATTTTTTAGTCTCTAATCCATCTAAAATTTTATGCACTTTTAGAATCCGAGTTTACATTCTCCCAGATGGCCAGTTGTCCTAACGCAATTTATAATCCATCCATTTCTCCCACTGTATGTCCTGTTATTAAAGTCTTAATAAGATTTCTGTGTTCTTTTCTATTGATCTCTCCATATAAGTCATGTTTGTTAATTTGTATGCTTGTGTCTACTGTGAATGGAGGACTCATTTCCTTTTTTAGGTCTTACTGCTAGGAAGGAGGAAATGTATTGATATGTTGTATCCAGTGACCTTACCAATTTCTGTAATTCCACTTCTTGGTACTTTTTAAAATAGAGCCCCTTGAGTCTTTCCTAGTCATCAGCAAAATAACATATTGTTGTTGTTGTTGTTTTGGTCTTCCTCAATGTGAATACCAAGCATTTTATTTCTTTTGTACTGCACTTGCTGAGACTTTCCAAAGTAAAGTTAAATAATTTAGCAGGAATCCCTTTTTAGTTCTTGGTTTTAATTAGGCTATTGTTTGTCCTTTAGGACATTTGTTAATTTTTGGCATCTCCATTATTTTAAATGATACCTTCAAATTTTATTTTTAGAAAGTTTTTCAGTAGCTTTTAGACTTTAATATATTGATATATGATTTTCTTTAAACGCAGTGTGGCTGAAAGAGCGAACTAGAAAAAGATGTGTTTTTATAAGGCGGTCATCTAAGAGAGAAGCAGGTGTGCTGTGGTAGAGCTGGAGGAGGGGGGAGTCAGAAATTCTGAGTCCATGAGATCACCAACTGGATGAGGGGTATTAGCAACTGGGTTCAAATGCTGCTGATTGAGTGACTGAATTGAGTACAGGCCTGAGAATAGTCTCTTGGTTAAGTAGTATGGAGGTGACTGACAGCTTTGAGAATAGTTTGGGGAGGACGGAGTTGAATTAAGGTGGAACTATAAATTTGGGAATCATTGGTATATGGATGGCATGTAAAGCCATGAACCTGAGTGAGGTCGCCAAGGGGATGACTGAGGTAGAGAAGAGTATAAAGGGGAAAGTACTGAGTCCTGAGGCATCGAACATCAAGGGCGGAGGAGACCTAGTCCTGACCATTCATCATCGATAAAGCTGAGTAACTATTCTACTTCTTTGTGCTTCCGTTTGCTAATTTAAAAGTTGCATTAGAGGGGCGCCTGGGTGGCTCAGATGGTTAAGCGTCTGCCTTCGGCTCAGGTCATGATCCCGGGGTCCTGGGATCGAGTCCTGCATCGGGCTCCCTGCTTGGTGGGGAGTCTGCTTCTCCCTCTGCTTCTGCTGCTTCCCCTGCTTGTGCTCTTTCTCTGTCAAATAAATCTTAAAAAAAAAGTTGCTTTAGAGCAGTGTTTTTCATGGCTTGTCAGTAATCGAAGAGATTCGAACATATTAGAGCGTGCCACACTGAGGTATCTATGGCTTCCTGGAACTTAGGTTGGGGGCACTTCCGTTGTTAGGCGTATGTATGCATGTCCTGGGTCACGAAGAAGAATGCGTGTCTTAGTGGGGTCACCATCAAGTCTGAAAACCAGTGGTTAAGGTGCTCCCTTCTGGTCTTTCACAATCCCGAGTCTGCTGTTTTGATGTTCTGACCACAGAATCAGATCTAACATCCATATAAGACAGTAGAGAGACTTGAAATCCATCTCATTGTCCCAGAGATCTTCCAGAGACAAGTGGGTAACAGGTGACATACAAATTCTATTATTTACTAATTGATTTGATTGTCCTTGCCTGTGGGGATTTTTGAAAGGCAAGAAAAGAGAGGCGCAAAGCACAGGAGTTAAAGGATTTCCAGGACTGATGGAAGATCAGTGTGGGCCCTTTAAAGTACTGACGACAGATAATGAGCTTGGCTCTGTAAGTCCTACAACTGCACATATATGGGAAAAAGAGAGGAGGGGAAGTCTCACATCTTGATGCTGCAGGTTTTATTGTGTCCTATGTGCCCAAAGGAAAAGGGGGAACATTGGGGAGGAAAAGAACATTGTTCTTTTCTTTACACCATAACCTATTTTTCAGATCTTTGACAATGTGTACATGCAAATCTAAAGGGAAAAATTATTCTGCGTACAAAAACAGAACTGGGTTAAACTCGAAGTATTAACTACTAAATGGCTGTTCAGTAAAACGGTGGCCTAGAAACTACCCACAGGATTCGAGAGTGGGTGTGCGCCATTGTTTAGTTCACCAGTCACCTGCTGGATCTTAAAAATTTATTTAACAGAAACTACAGTCATTTTCAAGTGTGTCTCAGAATGGGTTTCCAGGAGTGGGATTTCTCTATCAAAGGGTAAAAAGCAACCTTGCGAGCTGCAGTTTACAGTTAAATAATCATCATGGAATCTTAAAAACAAATAAATACAAATGCCTAAAGACCAAAATGTGATTGGACCTAGACTATCACGGGTCACCATCTATTTTATTTCATTTTATTTTATAATACATAGTTTGATACAAAAATCCAAATTACATGAAAAGATACACACTGAGAAGTCAAGTTCCACATCACTGACCTTGACCACTCAGGTCCCCTTCCGGTGTTTTCTTTATGCAAATAGAAACAAAACATATATATACTTTTCTTTCTTGCCCTGTCAGAGGATAATGCGAACAAGTTCTCTACCGCTGTTCACTTAGCAGTCTGTCCTGGATCTTTGGCTGTAATGGGACCCAGAGCTCTCCATCTCTTTCCACAGGTATGTGATATACCATGTGTAAAGGAACAATGGTTTATTTTGGTTCCAGAAGCTCTGGGTCTGTATCAGAGAGCTGAGCCCTTTGTACCAGGTGTTGTAAAATGTTTTTTCAGATAGTCATTTGTCTCTTAACTTTGATAAGTTAAGAAGGGTCTTTCCCACTTCAAGAATCAAAGGAATTCACCTGTATTTTCGTCTGGGCTTTTTTTTTTTTTTTTTTTAACATGTCAGTCTTTGATCTATTTGGAGTTTATCCTAGTATATGGTGTTTTAAAAATGACTATCCCATTGTCTCAACACTTTACTCCCAATGATGAGAAGGGCTGACTATGGGGCGCCTGGGGGGCTCAGTCGGTGGGGTGTCCAACTCTGGATTTCAGATCAGGTCTTCATCTCAGGGTCATGGGTTCAGGCCCCACCCTTGGGCTCTGCACTGGGCGTGAAA
Source organism: Neomonachus schauinslandi (assembly GCF_002201575.2). Taxonomy (NCBI): domain Eukaryota; kingdom Metazoa; phylum Chordata; class Mammalia; order Carnivora; family Phocidae; genus Neomonachus; species Neomonachus schauinslandi. The sequence goes on along the minus strand of NC_058410.1, from coordinate 143,421,029 downwards.
CCTATTTAAAAAAAAAAATGCTGTCTTTATGGCATACAAAATTCCTATGCTGTCGATTTCTGGACTTTCTATTGTGCATCAGTCCATCTAGCCAAGCACTAGCACCATGCTGTTTTAATTGAGGATTAAAATTCCTGTTCTTATTTTCCAATTTTAGGGCAATCATAAGACAATTCTAGCTTTTCAAAGAACTGTGCAATGCTTAGAGCTAGACAAGCTTTGGAAGTCAGTTAGTGTTTGTTCCTGTCTGGCAAAGTTCTGCAGGGAGTGTTGTGCTCTCTGAATACATGTCACAGCACCCCCATCAACTACGAAGGGCCCATCATATCTTCAGGGCATTTATATCGAGCCACGTTCAAGGTGAATGAGTGAGAAGAAACTGGAATAAGTTTTATGATCTTAGAATCAGTGGGTGTTCTCTTTGAACTAATTAATCATTCTTTCCTCCAAACTCTTTAGATGGCCACCATGCTTCCCTTTCCACATGGGGAATCCTAACTACAAAGGAAACAGATAAGGAAGCAGGTAAAGTATTCTCATTCCCGTGCCTCGGAGGAAGACGAAGTAGGTTTTGTAAGCAGCCACCCTCTTCCACACTTACACAGGTTTCTTTGTTTTTTAAAGGATCACTCACATATTTGCTAACTCCTCAGAGGGAGCACAAGGTCCAAGTGTGCAAGCCTAGACCCTGCCCCTAGAGGACCTAGCGATGCTTGGCTGCTCTAAAGTGGACACGTGGGAAGCGACCCATAGATCTGCACTCTCCCATGTCCCACATAGAAAGGGTCCACTGGAAACAGGATTCAGTCAATGGCAGGGGCAAGTGCCCCCAAAATCTTGTGGGTTGATTTTACCCTTTTATTTATAACGCTGCTAATATGCTACATGCACCTTGACTGTGCATCAAATACTCAGTATTTTGATTCTGACAGATGAAAAGAGTAAGTAGCAGGTAAGCCACTGCCACACCTACCCGGAAAGCAAACCGGAGATTTTAAAGTTTATTCTGGATGCTGAAAACTCTTCTCATGGAAGACATATTCTTTAGATGAGCCCCAACCTTCTTTAAACTTTTTAAATCTGGAAACATAACCTCTAAAGAGAAAATCATAACAAAACGTGACAAAATAGCAATGTAAAGCTCCCTGGATGATCAGAGTGAAGAGTCCTGAACCACCACTCAAGTCCAAAAAACAGAACGTCCACCAACTCTCCCCGTCCGCTCACACCCGCTCCCAGTCACTAACCCTCCGTCTTCCCTAAATGTACCCACTATCCTGATTTCTGACACAGTCATCCAGTCTGGCTGTTTTTGAATCTCATATAAAATGGAAATCAAAAAAAAGGTAGTCTTTCGTGCCTGGTATCTTTTACTCAGAAAATTAGGTTTGACAGATTCATCTGTGTCACTATATAGAACTGTGACTCATTTTTATTGTATAATCTTCCATTTTATGAATATACCACAATTTAGGGATCTGTTCCACTGCTGACAGACATTTGTTTCTCTTCTTCAGGGATTACAAACAACGCCAGGAACATTCCCGCACGTGTGTTTCGGCACCTATGTGGACACACGTGTGTTGTTTGTAACCCAGAACCAGAAATCACTGGGTCAAACCCTAAACTTTTTCAGAGTTCTTGTACCAGTTTACCTGCTCTGGAATCAAAAAATGAAAATTAAAGCCACAGTTATAAACATCTGGATAAACCTCACAAACCTAGTATCGAGTAAAATTTAGATGAAAATCCCTGTTTCACATCCTTCTAGTTTTGTTTATTTTTTTCATTAAAAATGTTAGTCTTCTTAAATGTTATCCATCGTGGCAGATGTGTGGTACCTCCCTGTGGTTTTCTTTTGCATCTCTTGCCCATTTTTCTACTGCACTGTGTGCTCCTCTGCTTGGTCTGCCCCCAACAAAACACCACGGCCTGGGTGCCTTACACAGACACGTATTTTCCCACAGTTCTGGAGCTCCACGACTGATGTTCACAGGGCTGACCTGCCGTCCTCAGCCCCCCTGGAGGAAGAGCAGATCCTGTGTGGCCCAAAGCTCCCATTAGGAGTTATACTGTTGACTGTCCAGTGGCCAAGGCCACCAGGTAAACAAAGACACTCTTATCAGGCAGGACACTCCAAGGGCCTAGAGACCACCTCCTAGCAGCCACGGGCAAAGGCCAGACCTCTCTTTGGGTAAGGTTAATTTAATACTACATACAAGCTTCTAGAATCTGCCAACTTACACTGCCCCTCGGACGTCCAGGAGGCAATCCAACCCTGGCATGTCCAACACCAATGGTTCAGTCTCTCTCCAGACTGCACCCACAGGCTCTCCCCTGTCCTCAGATGGTCACTGCACCTCCTTATTTCTCCCCTGGACCCATGGCAACAGCCTCCCAACTGGTCTTCCTATTTCCAGCATCGTCCTCTTCAGTCCGCTCCCAACACAGCGGGCAGGGTGTCCTTTCGTGTCCCCCGACTCACATCTTGCCAATGGTTTCCCTTCCCACTCAGTGTAAAACCCTGTGTTCCTACAAGGTCTGACGGCCGGGGCTTTAAGCATTTATTTTTAAAATTCCACTTGGTAAGAACTATTTGTCACAGCAAAGACACACCAAAGCAAAACAAGTATTTCATTAAACAATACTTACCCTGACTTGACTTTTTATGCGCTGTTTTCTCTGTGTTCTGCTCTTTCGTCCAGAAACACTTGGTAGCAGCCCAGTAAATTGATTTCATGAATACTTATCGGGTCATGCCCAGCACTGCAAAATACACTGCTCCGTATATACAAGCTCTGCCCCCTCCCCCCAGCACCTCACACTGGCACCCTGACCGCGCCCCCAGGGGTGCCCCCTTGCTTACTCCACCCAGGAATAGCGGGCCTTGCAGTCCCCAGGGGCCTTGAGGGCCTTTGCAGCGATCACTGTGTCTACCTGGAATGTCTGCCCCCAGATATCACAAGGGCTCGTTCCCTCACCCTCTTTCAGATTTAACTCCAATGTCCTCAGTGAGGCAGCCCCCTTTACCTCCTACATCACTGACCAGCCTCTAGGATCCCCCAGGGCTGAAACATATCCATCTTCCCCAGAACTCCTCGGACCTAAAAAGAGCCTTCACTATCAGGCCCTGGAAAGATACCTGGCTTCCCTCGGCTCGTCACCCTGGCTGGTCTGGCCATCCTCCTCCAGGACAGAGCTGGGGTTGGAAGACCACCAGAGGACAGCTACTTACAGAATCCGATGTCCTGAGGGAGAACCTGTGGACCAGCTAACAGGATGCAGGGGACAGAAACTGCCCAGGACTCAAGGGGGGGGGGGGCGGAGAATAAAGCTCAGACACCTGCTCTAGCACTTCCTGGCCACTGATCTTTGACAGTCGGCTTCATGTCTCACGGGTCTGGAATTCTTGGCTACAAACTGGAGTTTCATAGCATCCCCTACCTCACAGGAGTTTACACGGAACACGAAAGACAAAGAGGGCCGCCAGCCGAGTGGGGGTTACACACAGCGGTGCGCCGGGGTGGCTGACGCCGCTCGCCAGGGCCACCTGCTAAGCCTTCAGGCATTTTGTGAGCTGCGTGTTTAAACTCAACGATTATTAAAAGTTAAATTATATAAATTTACAATTAAATAGCTTATATAAAAAGCCAAGTTAAGGGCACCTGGGTGGCTCAGTTAAGCGACTGCCTTCGACTCAGGTCATGATCCCAGGGTCCCGGGATCAAGCCCTGCATCAGGCTCGCTGCTCAGCGAGGAGTCTGCCTCTCCCCCTCCCTCTGCCCTTCCTTCCCACTTGTGCTCACTTGCGCTCTAATAAAATCTTAAAAAAAAAAAGCTGATACCCCACATCTCCTCATCACTTCACCATTATCCTCACTCATGGGGTTGTTCACTCCTCTTGTGTGGTGGCAATATTACGTCGTGGGCTACTGTGCGTTGCTTTGTAACTAACTCCACATTCAGTCACTGCTAGTTTGAGATCCACTGTGGTGGAAATAGTTTCACCACAGAAATGGGCATGCATTACAAATTAAAGGGGTTTTGTGTGTGTGTGTGTGTGTGTGTGTGTGTGTGTGTGGTTCTTGTTTGTTTTCCTGAGAGCTATCAAACATTTATTGACACACCATTATTTTCAGAGAATGTTCTCAATAAATGCCTTCCTCTGGGCTTCCTCTCACCCAAGTGGGGGCAAGAACGATCAGGCAGGCTTGCTTGTTTGCTCATTCCCTTCATGTTCAGAGCTCTACACTGAACTTTACTGGGTAAAAACAGTCTGGGATCAGACTCCCAAAGTGGGAGTCTCTACCGAGTACTAATGTCACTGAAACATCATGTGGCTTCTGTTTGGTTCATAAGAAAACTTCCTTACCGCTTACCATGATTTGCAGTTCTGTAAGGTTTGTCACTTGGTTAGTCTAACTTCAAATCCACACTGGCTTTGATGTCATTTACCAGCTTCTATGAAGCCCACGGGCTGGGCTTTCTCTACACATGTTGATTTTAACTCCATTCAAAAATATGAACAAAGGTTCAAAAAAACAGTTTGGCAGGGGCATGGGAGAAGGGGACGATGTAGAAATATCTTCCCCACAGGCCTGGAAATTTCACTACAAGTTGCAACTTTGGAAGATAATAGGGGATATTTACACGTGAGCATCAGGGAGCCCCAAAGCTCCCTGGGAAAAGGAAATACCCCACCATCTAGAGAATTAAGAGCTCAAGACAAAAGAGAACACGGGAAGCAGTTAGTCCAAATCACAACTAACTCACTTTTCAACCATCAATAAAATTTTGTTCCTCATTTTATGGCCATTTTTTCCATACTTACACTGAACTTTTACTACTTCTTATAAGTGATTATGCAAGGAACCAAGAATGAAGACTCCATGACCACCACCTTGAACTACCAGCATCCTTGAGTAGGATTCCAATCTGCGCCTTGACAACATCATAAAATATAACGGTCTTGAATTTTTCAACTGAAGGAAGAAACTGAGGGGTCAAGAGTCCTGCAGCTGGAAACCCCACTGCCTCATTAGAGAGAATGCTCCTTGCTTTGGAACGGGGGAGGAGTGTTGGTCTCACTGGGATCTCAGGGCTCGCTCCTCCCCTCCCGACAGTCTAAGAACCAGGCCACTGGCCAATATATGCCTCAAAAAGGAGCCACCCGTGTTCCTCCTGAAATTTCACGATGTTTTCATATTCCTGCTTACCAGTAATCTAAGCTCTTCATGGCCTTGCCTTGGGGGCCACACCACAGAGCACAGAGCCTGCCTGCAGCTGCAAGGGCAGATCACTCCTCCAGGCTGTGGAGTCTAGTATTTCCTGCAGAATTGCTGCTAAACCCATAATGTAAGAAGAGGGAACCTCTCCTAGGGAAAGAGACTGTCACTGCCTGCAGGAGCTCATCGTTATGCGGTAGGGATCGATTAAAACCTGTTTGTGCATTTTCCGTACACGCTGCTCCATCTCCATCCTCTGAGCTTCCAGCAGTTTCTCCCGACATCGTCACTCCCCTTCCTCCAGCCCACTTCGCCTCTCATCCAACACCTCCACCGATATTCCAGAGGCCTCCCCAACAGCCCCCACAACACCTACAACCCACGCTAGGATGCACACCAGGCATGTTTTCAAAAGTAAGACTTTGGGCAGCTTCAGGGACCCTTCTTAGGGACAGTAGGCTGATTCTTCTAGACTGGAGGTGAAACAGGGGTGATACAAAAACGTTAAGGTGCTGGGCTTCAAGAGGGCAAAGTACAGAAACCCAAAGGGAAGTACTCACCTGGAACAAGGAGGGAAGAAAACACGGGATGATGAATTTTCAGTGCGTTCCCAAACTTGCCCACCAGAGGGAAGCCTCGAGCTGCCGGCAGGCTGGCCAGAAACCAGAGCACGCTGAGTGGGCGGCTTCTGACCATCCTCATGTTCCCTGTTCCTAAGTGTTTAGAAAAAAAGGATACCCACTTAAAAAAAAAACAAAAAACAAATTCAGGACAAAATGAAGAACTATATTTACTTTTCTACATTACATTCTAATTTTTATAAATTTTTTGTCAATCTGAGTATATTTTCCATCATTTGCCATAGTACGTCTTCACTTTTATTTCACTTAACCAAACATTTCTGTTAGATTACTGTGTGTTCATAATAATCACTGATTCTGTTGCACAATTCCTCAAACTTGTTGGTCTGATTAAACTTAGAGTCACTCATCTGCTTTGTCAGGAGGAAATACAGAATATTTTGGGTGCCCTAATTATTTTACAATATTCCTGATCCTAGCTCCTTTAGAATTGGTTCCTTAAAATATGTATGGTTATGGACATTCATGAAGTTTTCATCATATTACTGTGTTGATTGTATCAGAATTTCCTAATTTATGAAGGCATTAGCTACATATGACTTAGACTACCATATAATTTTAAAGTGGTTATTAGAAATAAAATGCTCTCCTCAAACTTTTTTATTATATACAAGTATTATTTTATACAAGTATAAAAAAAACAAAAGAGCAAAGCAAACCCCCTCTTTTTTTCCAAACGGCCTCTTCTTACTTTAATAGAACTAACATTTAATCAGATTTCTCTGCTGGCTAGATGTGCTAGGCTAAATATTAAAAATTCCCAAGCAAATGCATTTTTCCCTTGTACTTTACTGTTATCCAAAGAAAATATAAGGTCCTCCTATGTCATAAATGTAATTTTTGCTCATTATCAAATATGACACATTTAGGTTTCAACGGAGTTGAAGGTTTGTGAGATACTGCTTGGATTACACAACTCACAAAGGCAATAGCTAGGCTGACAGCTCACATTTCAGCGGAACTCAGAAAGCTCAGTAAGCTGGTGATTCTGTCTTCCAGCTTCTAAAACAAACAAAACGCTCCCAGCGGTTCAGACACAAGTCTCACCACCCTGTCTCCCACATTCCAGCAGGACAGAAGGGTAAATATATCGGATTCCACGTTGGTGGAGCTCCTACCACTGGTTTTGGTTCTCTCCATAAGTAGGGCAAAGGTCCTGTGGTCAAAGTAACATCTGATCCAGTGGCCAAACAGAGACAGGAGCAGGGGGAGTCTGCCACAGCCAATGTGAGCAACAGGGGGAGGACTGACCGCAGACCCCGCCACAGTGCCAGGAGCCACCTCCTCAAGAAGCAAGACTCTGGCGGAGTTCCAAATGCGTGGAGGCTGGGGCACAGTCAGGCAGAGGGAGTTTCCCTCCCGCACCCCGGTCCCCACAGGCGCTGTGGGTGTGTGTCTGGTAAAGGGCACGATCCTCAGCACCCGGGGTCCCACAGGAGGAGGAACCAAGCCGACTGTGGGGAGGGCGGTCAGAAGGCGACAGTTTGGACAGTGACCAGAAAGGAACAGGAGGAGGATGTCCAGCTCTACCGGACGATGTGCTCTGAGGACTTCCAGGGAAAGCGGTTCCGGTGGCCTCCGGGGACGGAGGTTCTGAAGCTGCTTCCACAGATGTTTCCTGGAGAACTCTGCCTGGTGAGCACCAGGCAACCTGCACCCGGCCCTACACCATCCTCCCCCCACTCCCCTTGCTCTAGGTCATACCTGTCCAGATAGTACTCGTACACGGAGCCCTGGATACGTCCCCGAAAGCTCCTCACACACTGCACTGTATGGATGGCGGTTCCTGTGATTCGTCCCGCAGAACCGACCACCCCGACCTGCACAGTGGGCTCAGGACTTGTGTGTGAGACTCGCGCTGTGTGAATAACCTCGGGAGCCTGGTTAGTGAACATGAGCTGGCCTCCAGGTCAGAACGGGCCCTTCTGTTCCGAACACCAAGAGCTACACATCTTGTCTCACGTCCCCTCCTGCTCCAAGCGGGGCTGGCCCCCCAGGATGGAATCCCCGAGGGGAGGCAGACGCAGAGCCCGGGCTCCTTGAAAATACAGAAACACGAAAACATGGAAATGCAGCTTGCTCCAAACTGCACGTAGGCGAACAAATGTCTGACTGCAGACCGTTATTCGCCCTCCGAATACGGCCCTTCTATGGGGACGGTCAGTCCGTCTCAGCCGAGGGGAGCACGCTCTGCCCAGGGCTCCCAGCCGGGACTCCAGCCTGGCCGTCTCCACGGGGCTTCCCCAGCTGATGAGGCTGGATGCTGTAAGCACCCGATCTGTTGCAGCTTTGCCTTATTCTCCTTTACTGCTTACTATTGCTCTCATCTATGTGCAGATTTCCCTTTTCTTCTTTCCATTTCTACTATATTTTTATAATATCAATAAAGGGGTTTTTCCACTTTGAAACTGAGAGTACAGCTGCTGTAAATCTTCTGTTCAGAACAGACACGACGCCTTCTAACTCCTCATTCAGCAGACAAGAAAACAATACGATAAAACGACTCGATGCCCAGGTAGTTAACTGCAGCGAATAAAAGCAGAGTAACTATAAAATAGGACAAGTTGATAGAGGTTGCATTAAATATAATTTATAAACACTGCTCATTTGCCTACCAACCACACAGTACAATATTTATTTATTTAAATAAATGTTTATTTAAATATTTAAATCCGTGTAACACAAACTTGTAGATGGTACACCTGATTCGACTCCATTTGATGCTTAGGTTTCCTAGCTCATCATATTAGGCATCGTGGCCTAAGAATTTCCGCTTACAACATTAAAAAGCATGAGAAAATCCAGAGGACATATGTGGACAGAGAAGGGGAGAGAAAGGATGGGAAGGCAATGGCAGGAAAGAGATGGGAGAAGGCAAAACAACAAGTCAGGAATGAGCTCCTTCTAGAAGGTGACTTATGAACGGGAAAGTGGAAGAGGCAATTCCACACAGCCCAGCCCACAGGAGACAGATGGGTGATATCAACATGGAAACTGGGTGAGTTATAAGGCAACCAGGCATGATAGGGCCTAGGGCAAAGCAGGGAGCACACTAACATTCAAATTTTTCAAATACTGAGGCGCCTGGGTGGCTCAGTTGTTAAGCATCTGCCTTCGGCTCAGGTCGTGATCCCAGGGTCCTGAGATCAAACCCCACATCGGGCTCCCTGCTCTGTGGGAAGCCTGCTGCTCCCTCTCCCATTCCCCCTGCTTGTGTTCCCTCTCTCGCTGTGTATCTCTCTGTCAAATAAATAAATAACATCTTTAAAAAAAATTTTTTTTTCAAATAGTGTATCCAAACACAGTGTGTCCATCCTGGGTACCAACGCCATACCCCTCTATACACCACCAAACAGACAAGTTCTCAATCCCTGTAGAAGGCTTCAGCATTAAAAGTGTTAGACTAGTAAATCATTCATTCAACAAATATTTACTGTGCATCTACTATGAACTAAGTACTGTACTAGATTCAAAGACAAATATTTTAATCTCTATAAAACTTAATTTCTTCATCGATACAATGGAGATATTAACCCCTGATTTACCCATCATCCTCAGCCTGATCCTCTGTGCCTGTGGGAGGTAGAGCTTTTTCTCAATTTCTTTAAATAGCTCTGCCAGGCTCTGGTGGGTGCTGGCATGCCCTGAGGACCCACCCTGACTCCGGTGCCCATCTCCCTCAGCTGCCTGACTCTCTACCACTGCTCTAGTCTTCTGCAAGGCCTTCCTTTTCCTATGGAGTCTCACTGTTTTCAGCCTGCTCTGTTGTCCTGATCTGCTCTGCCTCACATATATGTACGTAAAGGCCTTTTCCCTATTAAGAAGGAATAAGATATGAGAATCTAGAATTTCCCCCAGAGAACGCTGAGTGCTGAGAGAATCAAAGAAGCAGACTACAGCTGGGACTGAAAGGAGGATATTAGAGACTTCTCTCCAAATCCAGTGGGGGTGACTGCTCTCCAGTGGTGTCTGGGAGACACGGATCCTTCCATCCTGTGGCTCATCCATCTTCAGGTTATGGCTCCCAACAATGCCCTGCAGTTGGTCTCTAATCAGGAGTCTGAAGAGAAAAAGGGCATGGAGTACTGTGAAGTGATCGGTGGTTATGGGTCAAGTCTGGAAGGGCAAACATTACTTTTGCTCACCTTCTACAAACCAGAACTCAGTCTCTTGGCTATGCACACTGACCGGTAGACCTTACCAGGAGTCTGGCCTCGAGTCCAGGGAAAAGAGGAAGGAGACTGTAGTAAACATGTAATCGTCTCTGGCACAGACGCTTTCCTGACTATCACTAGGCCTGGCCCATTTCCCCTTCCTGCCATGTCACCGGGGCTAGCATCTATCCCTGGACTGGGTTGGTGTTATGTAATTAAGACAGGAACAAACCAATGCATCACCTTCAGCATCAAACCAACTGTTAAAATAATGTGTAAGTCAAATGATTCTGATTAAGAATCATGTCAGTGGAAGAAATGTAATAACTGAGGTAATTTTTGTTACTACTTTTTAGACAAACTTCACTGCAGTCCCTTATATACAGTCAACTACACAGAATCTCAATGTACAACTTGGTGAGGTTTGACAATTGTATGTTCCCATGTTACTCCCACCCTAACCAAGACAGAGACTATTCCCATCATTCCAAAAAGTTCCCTTATGGTCCTCTGAAGTCAATTTAGTAAGACCTAAATAAATGGGAGAGGCATACTGTATTCATGGATGGGAAAGCTTACAACTGTCAGGACACCTGGGTGGCTCTGTCGGTTGAGCCCCTAACTCTTAACTTCGGCTCAGGTCATGATCTCAGGATCATGAGATCATGCCCCGCATCAGGCTCTGCACTGGGCATGGAGCCTGTTTGAGATTAACTCCCTCACTCTTCCTGGCTCGCTCTCTCTCAAAAAAAAAATTTTTTTAATTTTTTTCATTTATTTTCCTATTTTTCTCAATTCTTTTCTTAAATTATTGTCTTTATATATATATATTTTTGTTTCCTTTCACTGTATTTTATTTTATTTATATACATATATTTTTTTTCTTTCTTTCTTTATTTTGGGATCTCGTTTCTTTTAACAAGCATACCAAAACACACCCAGGATCTAGGTTTTTTGTTTTTTTTGTATTGTTGTTGTTATTGTTGGGTTTTTTGTTTTATCTTTTTCTTTCCTCTTTTCTGGACAAAATGACAAGACGGAGAAATTCACCCTAAAAGAAAGAACAGGAGGTAGTACTCACTGCCAGCGATTTAATCAATATTGATATAAGTAAGATGTCTGAACTAGAATAATTTACAAGGGTACTAGCTGGGCTTGAAAAAGGCATAGAAGACACTAGAGAATCCCTTACTATGGAGATAAAAGAACTAGAATCTAGTCAGGCTGAAATTAAAATGTCATAACCGAGATGCAGTCCCAAGTGGAGGCCATAAAGATGAGGATGGACAAAGCAGAGGAGTGAATCAGTGATATAGAAGATAAAATTATGGAAAATAAGAAAGCTGAAAAGAAGAGGGAAAGAAAACTATTAGATCATGAAGGGAGACTTTTAGGAACTCAGCAATTCCATAAAGTGAAATAATATCCATATCATAGAAGTCCCAGAAGAAGAAGAGTAGGGGAAAAGAGGGTAGAAGGTTTATTTGAACAAATTATAGCTGAGAACTTCCCTAATCTAGAGAAGGAAACAGGCATTCAAGTCCAAGAGGCACAGAGAACTCCCTTCAGAATCAACAAAAACAGGTGAACAGCATGACATACCATAGTGAAGATTGCAAAATACTAAGGTAAAGAGAGAATTCTGAAAGCAGCTTGGGACGAGAGGTCCATAACCTACAAGGGCAGACACACTGGACTGGCAGCAGACCTGTCCACAGAGACTAGGCCGGCTAGAAAGGACTGGCATGATATAGTCAAGGTGCCAAATGGGAAAAATATGCAGCCAAGAATACTCTATCCAGCAAGCTGTCATTCAGAACAGAGGGAGAGATAGAGTTTCCAAGACAAACAAAAACTAAAGGAGTTCATGAACACTAAACCAGCCCTGCAAGAAATATTATAGGGGACCCTTTGAGCGGAGAAAGAGCCCAAAAGTAACAAAGACTAGAATGAAACAGAGACAATCTATAGGAACAGCGACTTTATAGGTAATACAGTGGCACTAAATTCGTATCTTTCAATAATTATTCTGAATGCAAATGGACTAAATGCTCCAATCAAAAGACACAGGGTATCAGAATGGATAAAAAAAACAAGACCCATCAATATGCTGCTTACAAGAGACTCATTTTAGACCCAAAGACACCCCCAGACTGAAAGTAAGGGGATGGAGAACCATTTATCATGTTAATGGATATCAAAAGAAAGCTGGAGTAGCCATACTTATATCAGACAAACCAGATTTTAAAACAAAAACTGCAATAAGAAATGAGGAAGGGCACAATATCCTCATTAAAGGGTCTACCCAACAAGAAGATCTAACAATTGTAAATATTTATGCCCCTAACTTGGGAGGAGCCAAATATATAAATCAATTAATAACTAACCTAAGGAAACTCATTGATAATAATACAAAAATAGTAGGGGACTTCAAGGGCATCTGGGTGGCTGTCTGGTGAGCATCCAACTTTAGATTTCGGCTCAGGTCATGATTTCAGGGTTGTAAGATAAATCCCGGCATCCAGTTTCATGCTCACTGAGGAGTCTGCTTGAGATTTTCTCTCTCTCTGTCCCTCTACCCCTCCTCTGCTCACACTCGCTCGCTCTCTCTCAAATAAAACCTTTAAAAAAAATAGTCGGGGACTTTAACACACCACTCACAGCAATGGACAGTTCATCTAAGCAGAAGATCAACAAGAAAACAAGGGTTTTGAATGACACACTGGACCAGATGGACTTCACAGATAATATCCAGAGCATTTCATCCTAAAGCAGCAGAATACAAATTCTTTTCGAGCGCACATGGAACATTCTCCAGAAAAGATCACATACTGGGTCACAAATCAGGACACAACCAGTACAAAGACTGAGATCATACCATGCATATTTTAGACCACAATGCTATCAAACTTGGTATCGAACACAAGAAAAAATGTGGAAGGACCACAAATACACAGACGTTAAAAAACATTCTACCAAAGAATGAATGGGTCAACCAGGAAATTAAAGAATTAAAAAAACATATGGAAGCAAATAAAAATGAAAACACGACAGTTCAAAACCTTTGGGACACAGCAAGGGCAGTTCTAAGAGGGAAGTATACAGCAATACAGGCCTTCCTCAAAAAGCAAGAAAAGTCTCAAATATACAACCTAACTTACACTTAAAGGACCTGGAGGAAGAACAGCAAATAAAGCCTAAATCCAGCACAAGGGCAGTAATAAAGATTAGAGCAGAAATCAATGATACAGAAATTAAAAAAAAACCAGTAGAACTGATCACCAAAACCAGGAGCTGGTTCTTTGAAAGAATTAACAAGACTGATAAATCCCTAGCCAGACTTATCAAAAAGAAAAGAGAAAGGGGCTCCTGGGTGGCTCAGTTGGTTGGGCGACTGCCTTCGGCTCAGGTCATGATCCTGGAGTCCCGGGATCGAGTCCCGCATCGGGCTCCCTGCTCGGCGGGGAGTCTGCTTCTCCCTCTGACCCTCCCCCCTCTCATGCTGTCTCTCTCTGTCTCATTCTCTCTCTCAAATAAATAAATATCTTTAAAAAAAAAAGAAAGAAAGAAAAGAGAAAGGACCCAAATAAAATCATGAATGAAAGAGGAGCGATCACAGCCAACACTGAAGAAATACAATTATGAGAGAATATTATGAGCAATTATATGCCAACAAATTAGGCAATCTGGAAGAAATGGATGCATTCCTGGAAACATATAATCTACCAAAACTGAAACAGGAAGAAATAGAAAATCTGAACAGACCCATAACCACCAAAGAAATTGAATCAGTAATCAAAAATCTCCCAACAAACAACAAGAGTCCGGGGCCGGATGGCTTCCCAGGGGAATTCTACCAAACACTTAAAAAATAATTAATACCTATTCTTTTGAAACTGTTCCAAAAAATAGAAATGGAAGGAAAACTTCCAAATTCATTCTATGAGGCCAGCATTACCTTGATACCAGACAAGGACCCCACTAAAAAGGAGAATTACAGACCAATATCCCTGATGAACATGAATGCAAAAATTCTCAACAAGATACTAACTAATCGGATCCAACAGCACATGAAAAGGATTATTCACCATGACCAAGGCAGATTTATTCCTGGGCTGCAAGTGTGGTTCAATATCCGCAAATCAATCAAAATGATACTCCACATTAATAAAAGAAAAGGGTAAGAGCTATATAATCCTCTCAATAAATGCAGAAAAAGCATTTGACAAAATTCAGCACCGTTTCTTGATAAAAACCTTCAACAAAGTAGGGATAGAGGGAACATAACTCAACATCATTAAGGACATACAAAAGACCCACAGCTAATATCATCCTCAATGGGGAAAAACTGAGAGCTTTTCCCCTAAGGTCAGGAGCACAACAGGGATGTCCACTCTTACCACTGTTGTTCAAGATACTACTGAAAGTCATAGTCTCAGCAATCAGACAACAAAAAGAAATAAAAGGCATCCAAATCAGCAAAGAAGAACTCAAACTTTCACTCTACGCAGATGACATGATACTCTATGTAGAAAACCCGAAAAACTCCACCAAAAAAAATTGCTAGAACTGATACAGGAATTCAGCAAAGTTGCAGGATATAAAAATCAACGCACAAAAGTCTGTTGCACTTCTATACACCAACAATGACGGAGCATAAAGAGAAATTCAAGGAACTGATCCCATTTACAACTGCATCAAAAACCACAAGATACCTAGGAATAAACCTAATCAAAGAGGCAAAGGATCTGTACTCAGAAAACTATAGAACACTCATGAAAGAAACTGAGGAAGACACAAAGAAATGGAAAAATGTTCCATGCTCACGGATTGGAAGAACAAATATTGTTAAAATGTCTATGCTACCTAGAGCAATCTACACATTCAGTGCAATCCCTGTCAAAATAACACCAACATTTTTCACAGAGCTGGAACAAACAATTTTAAAATTTATACAGAACCAGAAAAGACCCCAAATAGCCGAAGTAACATTGAAAAAGAAAACCAAAGCCAAAGGCATCACAATTCTGGACTTTAAGCTCTATTACAAAGCTGTCATCATCAAGACAGTATGGTACTGGCACAAAAACAGACACACAGATCAATGGAACAGAATAGAGAGCCCAGAAATGGACCCTCAACTCTATGGTCAACTCATCTTCGACAAAGCAGGAAAGAATATCCAGTGGAAAAAAGACAATCTCTTCAACAAATGGTGCTGGGAAAATTGGATAGCCACATGCAGAAGAATGAAACTGAACCACTTTCTTGCACCACACACAAAAATTCAAAATGGATGGAAGACCTAAATGTGAGACAGAAATCCATCAAAATCCTGGATGAGAACACAGGCAGCAACCTCTCTGACCTCGGCCACAGTAACTTCTTGCTAGACATGTCTCCAGAGGCAAGGAAAACAAAAGCAAAAATGAACTACTGGGACTTCATCAGGATAAAAAGCATTTGCACAGCAAAGGAAACAGTCAACAAAACTAAAAGGCAACCTATGGAATGGGAGAAGATACTTGCAAACGACATATCAGATAAAGGGCCAGTATTCAAAATCTATAAAGAACTTCTCAAACTCAACACTCAAGAAATAAAAAATCCAGGGAAGAAATGGGCAGAAGACATGAACAGACATTTCTCCAAAAAAAGGCATACAAATGACCAACAGACACATGAAAAAGTGCTCAACATCACTGGGCATCGGGGAAATACAAATCAAAACCACAATGAGATACCACCTCACACCAGTCAGAATGGCTAAAATTAACAGGTCAGGAAACAACAGATGTTGGCGGGGATGCAGAGAAAGGGGAACCCTCTTAGACTGCTGGTGGGAGTGCAAACTGGTGCAGCCACTCTGGAAAACAGTATGGAGGTTCCTCAAAAAGTTAAAAATAGAACTATCCTATGACCTAGGAATTGCACTACTAGATATTTACCCAAAGGATAAAAAAATAGTTATTTGAAGGGGCATATGCATCCCAATGTTTATAGCAGCACTATCCACAATAGCCAAAATATGGAAATAGCCCAGATGTCCATCGACTGATGAATGGATAAAGAAGATGTGGTATATATATATATATATACAAATTGGAATATTACTCAGCTATCAAAAATAATGAAATCCTGCCATTTGCAATGACCTGGATGGAACTAGAGTATATTAGGCTAAGTGAAATAAGTCAGTCAGAGAAAGACAAATACCGTATGATTTCATTCATCTGTGGAATTTAAAAAACAAAACAGATGAGCACAGAAAAAGGGAAGGAAAAATAAAATAAGAACAGAGAGAGAGGCAAACCATAGAAGACTCTTAACTATAGGGAACCATCTAAGGGTTGCTGGAGGGAATAACTGAGGTTTGGGTGGGGGGATGGGGTTTAAGGAGCGCACTTGATGTAATGATCACTGGGTGTTATATGCAACTGATGAATCACTAAACTCTACCCCTGAAACTAATAATATACTATATGTTAACTTTAATTTAAATTAAAAAAAAACAAACTGTCAAGATGTCAAATCTCTCCTAATTGATATAATAGCTTTAACACAATCCCAATGAAAAAATACAACTGGAACCTTTTTTTGGGGGGGGGGTCAAAACTGGCAATCTGATTCTAAATTTACATGAAATGTGAAGGGCTAAAGAGAGCCAAATCAACCTTTCAAAATAGAAAAAAGAGTCCAAGGACTTATTACTATCTAATTTTAAGACTTCATTAAAAAGCTGTAGTAATCAAGACTATATGTCAGTAGGTACTGATATAAGGATAGACAGAAAGATCAATGGAACAGAATAGAGTACATCTACAGTCAATTAATTTTGAGAAACATGCCAAAGCTAGCCAGTCAAAAGGGAAAGGACAATCTTTTCAACAAATGGTTCTCCAACAACTAGATATCCTCCATGGGGAAAAAAAAGAACTTCAAGCCTTTCACAAAAATTAACTCCAAATGGATCACAGATTTGACTATAAAAACTAAAATCACAGAAAATTTTCAATACCTCAGGACAGGCAAAGATTTATTAAAAATACACAAAAACCATGAACCATAAATGATAAATGACAAATTAGCTCACCAAAAGTAAAAACTCTGTCCTTCAAAAAACAGATAAGACAATGAAAAAAGAAACCACAGATATTTATAATACATATACCTGACAAAGGACTTGTACCCAGAAAATATAAAGAACTTTACAACTGAATAATAAGACAAACAAGCAAAAAAAAGAAGTAAGTTTTCAACAGACATGTCACAAAAGATGTACAAATGGCAAGTTCATGAAAAGATGCTACACATTATTAGTTATTACGGAAATGCAAATCAAAACCACAATGAGATACCACTTCACACCTAATAAAATGCCTAAAATTAAAAACCCTGACCTGGTGTTAGCCAAGGGTCTGGAGGAACCAGTCCTCTCACACACTGTGGAAGGAAGTGGACAATGTTATAACCACGCTGGAAAAAGAGTTTGGTTGTTTCTCATAAAATTAAACAAACAGTTATACAGCCCAGCAATTCCATCCAAGAGAAATGAAAACATGTCCGCACCATGACTTGTATACAAATGTCTCTTTCAGATTTATTCACAATGCCATAAATCAGAAACAACCCAAAAGTCCATCTACAGGTGAATGGATAAACAAAATGTCATGTATCCTTATAATGAAAGACAGCAATAAAAGGGAACAAAGTGGGGCACATGCAAGGACATGGATGAATCCCAAAAACATTTCGAGAAAAATAAACCAGATACAAGAATACATAATATAAATCCCATTCATGTGAAATCCAAGGAATGGGGAAACTAAGGTATAATAACAGATAGCAGATCAGTGGTTGGCTAGGGCCCAGGGCTGGGTCTGGGGCACAGGGAAACTATCTAGGTTGATGGAAATGTTCTGTATCTTTTTTTTTTTTTAAGATTTTATTTATTTGTTTGACAGAGAGAGACACAGAGAGAGAGGGAACACAAGCAGGGCGAGCAGGAGAGGGAGAAGCAGGCTTCCCACGGAGCAGGGAGCCCGATGCGGGGCTCGATCCCAGGACCCCGGGATCTTTGGGACCTGCCAAAGGCAGACGCTTAACGACTGAGCCAACCAGGCACCCCAAATGTTCTGTATCTTGATTATGGGGGTCACTACCTGGATATACAAAATTCATTATATCATACAATGAATACAAGTGCATTTTGTTGTGTATAAATTATTCCTCAATAAAGTTGATTTTTTATTAAGTATATTATTGTCTGGAATGGGGGCAGGTGACAATTATCATCAGGATAATTAAGCACAGTAAAAATTGAAAAATACTATAATCAACTCATAAATGTATCTGGAAATTAAAGAGGAGAAATAATGGCGTCATTAATTAAAATTAAAAACAACCTCTAAATTTTATTTTAGTCTATAGTTTCAAAAGCGGCCACTCAAACCTTCCATATTTCATCATTCCGGTTGTTTCAAAAGGTCCTGGCTTATCTATCATTAAAAAGCTTTCAGATAAACTCACTCCTATGGGGCTATAAACATGTTATATGTTAAGCCTTAGTGACACTTTAATTTCTAAAGAAGATACTGATTTAAACAAACAAAACTAAAAACATCAACACTTAATGATAAGATTCCACATACTAGGGCAAGTGAATGGGAAGATCTGGGGATTAGGATTCTCCCTTCATGCCCTCCCTCTCCCCACCAAACACACATACTGGGCTCCTGCTAAGTAGCTGAACAACTGGGGAATAAACATTCCACTAGCTGAATCCTGGACTACACCACACTGGCCTTCCCTGATGATAGTGTGGTTATGAGGACCCGGACGGGTCTTCTGTTGGCAGAACTATTTTATTTCCCCAACAGAAGAGAGCCCTGATTCAGAAATAAATGAGGAAATCAGTACAATAAAAGAGAAAGCCTACAGACAGTGCCAGTGCAGATCATACAGAAGCAGCACTACTAAAAGTTGGTGGAGAAAGGCTGACAACTCAGGCTGAGTAATTGGCTTTCATACAGAATTAAAAGAAAATTATAGTTCTACCCCTCACAAAAAGTTCCAGATCTAGTAAAGAAATAGACTAGAAAAGAAAATCTTTTAAAATTTTAGAATAAAATGAGACTATTTATGACCTCAGGGAAAGGCAGAATTCCTTAAGTCAGATACAAAACCAAAAATGATTAAGGAATATAGTATTCAACTTGAACAATCCAAAATTAACATTTTCTATATAACAAAATCCATTCTAATCACAATTAAGGTACAAACAATATACCTGCAGACACTATTTGTTACATCACTAAGAATTAGAATCCAAAATTCATAAAGACCTCTTTTTAAGATTTTATATGACAGAGAGAGAGCAAGAGAGCACAAGCAGGAGGAGCAGCAGAGGGAGAGGGAGAAGCAGGCTCCCTGCTCAACAGGGAGCCCAATGCCAGACTCGATCCCAGGACCCTGGGATCATGACCTGAGCCGAAGGCAGATGCTTAACCGACTGAGCCACCCAGGCGCCCCTCATAAAGACCTCTTAAACTCAACCAACCATTTGGAAAAACAACCCAGAAGAATACTGAACAAACGCCCGGCAGAAGAGGAAACTACAAAATGACTTGCAAGGAGATGCAAATTCAAACAGTGAGATACCATTTCAAACCCTCAGTGGCAGGAATGTAGGAAAAAAAGGATACTCACTTGACAGTCTGGAGTCCACCTGAAAGTGTGCATCCGTAACACTCAACAGTTTTCCTTCTTGGTATACACCCTGGAAAAATTCTTGTACATATGCACAGACATGTGTACTAGCATGTAAGGTGCAACACTGCTGGAAAAAATAAGGAAAAAATGAGCCATTGGAAGACATGCAAGAGCTCAGAGACTGACATGGGTGGATACAGGGACTGAACACATGAAAACAAGGCAGAGCATGTCCATGGGGAAAGAACAGATCGTTTGTAGATGGTGTCCTGAAAACTACAAGGGTGGAATCCAAATGAAGTAAATGGCTAAGGGCGTAAGGTAAACTCTAAAGTTTGTAAGTAAATAAGTAAATAAAAGAGAACTTGAAGTAAATCCCATAAGCGCAAGTCATAATTAAATTAATAATTTTGACTACGTTAGAATTAAGGTTTTCTGTTCAATTAAGGATCTATGACAAAGTTACCGTGTTTGTGAGGAGATACTTGAAATATCAAAAACCAACAAAAGATTAATAGCTAAACTCTATCAACATCTGAAAAATCAACAAAAAAATGTAACTGACTCGATGGAAAAATTGACAAAGGATATCATCTGGCAGTATACAGATGAGAAAACTGCAATGCTAACAATCATTTAAAGAGAATTACAACTCAAATGTTCCCAAAATGGTCAAATAAAACCATGAGAGGTCACTTTACTCCCTATCTGCCTGGCACAAATTAGAAAGCTGGACAAAAGCAAGCACACACGAGTTCGTGGGACATAAAAACTCCCACGCACTGATGCAGGAGTCTAGATGCTGAGGCCACTAGGAGGAGTCTCTGGCAGCACTTAGTAACCGCTGGGACCTGGGAGTCTCACTGGGAGGGTGAAAAAGCACGCACACACCGCACAGAGGCGCTCTGCTGTCGTTGGGATTCAGGTAAGTTGGAAACAGCCGCACAGAAGGGTTAGAACCAGCAGGAGATGACAGCGTCAGTCGGCCAGCTCTCCACCAACATCCGCAAACGCTCACCAACAGGAACAAAGGCATTCGTTGTGATTTATTCTTTCAGTGGGGTGCACTCCACTTCATGTATCTACCTAGATAACAAAAATCAGTACCCGCGGGGGGAGAAGCCAAGTGACAAAAGGCGAGCCACAAATGGGCAGGGCACCAAGACAGCACTCGAGGCTATTTTGCCCGTCCTTAAAAATGCATGTAAATGATATCGTACCGCATCTAGTATTTCGGAAAGTACCTTTAATATTTTTAATTTAAAAGGGGGTCCTGGGAGCCGACACCCCATCTTTAGAAGCACTGCGGACTCTCGGAGCGATAGGCGGTGAGTTCTTCCTTCAGCTTGTCCGCTTTTACTTCTCTCGACACAATCTGAACATAGTCAAATGTTAACTTGTAAAGATCTGGGGGCTGGATATGCAGGTTTCCATTACATTGTTTTTTTGTACTTTTCCATTTGAAGCCTCTGAGGAAAGCCCAGTGGCTCCAGACCACAAGCTCAAGGCGAGTAGGGGGTCGTCGGTTCCCGGACCACCCGCCCTGCGGGGGCGTCTACGCGACTCACCTCTTTCCTTCCCGCCCGACTCAGACGTGGGGTCTCCATCTTCACCCCCTGACGAGCGCACCACGATCAGCTCCTTTGCCAGAGCTCTCGCCCTCAGGAGGAAACCAGAAACACCGCAGCAATCGACCCGAGACGCCCGAACACGAGCCCCGGAGGCGGCGCATGCGCGGCTCCTGGAGGCTGGAGTGGGCGGGGCCGGCGCTGGGGGCGGGGCTCCTGCGGCCGGAGACGCCGGGGCCGCGCTCGGAGGGGCGGGCGCTGCTCCGTGGGCGCTGGCGCCGGATCCGGTCTCGCGAGGTCTCCGCCCCTCCCCACTCCGGTCGGAGGTGGAGTCTGCGCAGATGATCGCCGGCGTGGAAGGATAAGTCCTACGGGCAGTGCGCCGGTTCGGGGCGCACACCCATCGGGCGCTTCCCTGCCGCCGGTGACCGAGAGGAGAGGCTCCAGTGGGGGTGGGACCTTGAACGCCCCCAGGGCCCGCCTCAGGAGAGAAGCAGGTGCTCAGTCCTCCTTGAGGCTCATGGGGAGGGGGAGACCTGGGTAAGGCCAAAGAAGTGACACCTCCGGGGGAGAGGTCCCTTCACTGTCACTGCAGAAGCTCAAGACGTAAACCTTCTGCCTGGGCTCCCCTCGCTCACATTCCCCTTTTAATTTGTCTAGGGCAGGCCGGCTTCGGTGTGTTACCTAAAAGCTCTGCAGATAACCACAGTGGGCTGCAAAAGTTAAGAACCACTGATCTGGGTCGAGGACCACACAGTAGTGAATGTTTTTCTTTGTCATCACTAAAATTATGTTAGTATTTTCCTGGACTGATGGAGGCCCAGAGAAGGGATTGAGTTACCCAGGATCCCACAAAGATTACATGATGGTGGCCCAAGAAGTCCTCTTTAGCAGGTCATGTATATGGAAGTGCTTTGCAATTGTTACATCAACTAACAGAAAAGGCCTAGTTATTGTGTTACATACCTAGTGCTTTGTACCCGAGCCTGGGATTATTGCCCCAGTCTTACCCTTGAGGAAACAGAGCCCAGAAGTCTGGTGTCACCCACTTGTAAATCAAATCAGAAATCAGACATAGATCTGGCTGTACCATAGAAAGGTGAACGTTTTTATACTTCACTTACTATCTTTAATGGATCCAGGTGTCCAACAAACTAAAGCAGGCACTTAGGATTGGCACCAAGATGTAAAACAAAAACAGTCCCGTCCTCAGAGAGATTAGGCATTGGAGAAAGACAGAGAGGGTCAGATGGCTAGATGCAAGGCAGGTGGGAAGAAGAATGAGCTCTGAAGACTGCAGGCCCTTCCTCTGGACTGGAGTGATGAGACACCTGATTCCTAGAATAAGACAGGTTGGATCATATCTACTTGTCCAGAGAAATTCGTATAAGTTCAAGGAGTATAGCAGATTCTCTTGGCCCCGTGCTCATTAACATGCTAATCAAACACCTTCCTGAACAACAATCTCTGTCTTCCTTATTCCTCCTGGTGAAGAAGAGAATTTGGGGTGAAGGGCCTGAGGAGTTTCCTGCATTTCCAATTCCAGCTGCTGGTAATTCTTTTCCTTCCCTGGGAGTCCCAGAGAACCAAGTGCAGACTCCACTTCAGGCTGGTGTTATGGGTGGGCATGTGTTCTGAACAAAAGATTCACAACAGCCGTGTTTTGGTTTCAAAAAGGAAAGAAAACATTATTATTATTATAGAAACAGAAGAGGAAAGGAATCTACACATAGTGGAGTTAATAGTAGGCAATAAATGAGAATAAGGCAAAGTTACATCAAATCGGATACTTAAAGCATCCAACCTCATTGGCTGGGGAAGCCCCATGGAAAC
Organism: Neomonachus schauinslandi; assembly: GCF_002201575.2. Classification (NCBI taxonomy): domain Eukaryota; kingdom Metazoa; phylum Chordata; class Mammalia; order Carnivora; family Phocidae; genus Neomonachus; species Neomonachus schauinslandi. The sequence goes on along the minus strand of NC_058410.1, from coordinate 143,397,897 downwards.
AGCCAGGCTGGAGTTCTGATTGGGAGCCCTGGGCAGAGCATCCTCCCCTCAGCTGAGACTTCCAACTGACCATCCCCATAAAGACCATATTCACAGGGCAAATAACAGGGTTTGAAGTTAAACATTTGTTCGCCTACGTGCAGTTTGGAGCAAGCTGCATTTCCATGTTACCATGTTTCTGTATTTTCAAGGAGCCCGGGCTCTCTGTGTCTGCCACCCCTCCCGGATTCCATCCTGGGGGGCCAGCCCTGCTTGGAGCAGGAGGGGATGTGAGACAAGATTTGTAGCTCTTGGTGTTCGGAACAGAAGGGCTAGTTCTGACCTGGAGGCCAGATCATATATTTTAAGAAACCAGGCTCCTAAGGTTATTCACACAGCACGAGTCTCACAAACCACATTCTTAAGCCAGTGCCTGTATATGCAGATCCAGGTGGTTGGTTATAATCACAGAAGCATCTATCCACATAGAAAAGCATGAGGGGCAGGGCTAAGAGAGGTGGGTGTGAGGATCAGTTCTCAGAGTCCCAGGGGCTCAGGCTGTTTGTGTGGGCAGAGTGGAATTACTGATGTTGCCAAGAGTCCAGTAGACCTTGTCTCTGGGGAGAGACTGGGGCTGAATCTGCTATGGGCCAAGGACTCAGAGTGTCTCTGAATCTCTATTCCTCCCTTAGTTTAGATGTAGAGACTTTAAGCAATAAGTTTCTAATGATAGATTGCAAAAATTGCCCTGAATTCATCTCATCCTCTTTCTCTTTGTACGCTTTTGCTTTTGTGACTTTGCAGCTTCTCCCATCAAGAAATGGAATGTATTTCTCTATCGCTTGGATCTGGGCTTGGCCAAGTGATTTAACAAATGTAACCTAAGCAGAGGCTTCAAAAGAGCCAGGTGCTTTGCAACTTGTTCCCCTTTTGGTTGGTTCTCTCACAGCCCTGAAACAACCATGTGAAAGAGGCTAAGCTCTCCTGCTAGCGGGAGGAGGCGCTCCAGGCAACAGCCTGCCAGCCCCCAGACTTAGGGGTGAGGCTGCACCAGATCACCTAGCACCAGCTGATTCTCCAGTTGCTGCAGACACACGAGAAGGCACAGCCGGGTTCAGCCACATACAGCCCTGCCCACAAGAACCTCCAGCTGACCTAGAGCATTGTGAGTGTGATGATTGATAGCAGTCTGAAGCAACAAAGTTTTGGGGCGGTTTGATGCAGAAATTGACACGCATTCAGTGGATGGCCTTGAATTAGTCTTCTACAACAGTGACAGCTCTGTCCGTCCTTGAGGAGAAGCAAGTGTTGCTTCTGAAGTAAAATCCCAGATGTGTCCAGCTTCTTGCCCCCTGCCCCTTCAGCCCCCTAGTTTTTAAAATTCTGTATCCATCCTTTTCTTACATGAGGAAACAGAAGTGGGTATTAATGAGGTGATCTCTGCTTCAGTGATGTTTTCACCTCCAAACTACAACATTCTTCACTCCCATCTGGGAAAGGTTCTCCCATCTGAACTCCTGCCCACAGTTCCCCTTGTTATCAAAGCCCCCCCCAAGGTTCCCAGCTCCGAGAGGGGTTAGCCAATGACAGCCAGAGCTATAGGAACAGAAGAGGGGATAGAGGAAGTGGGGGAAGAGGAAGGAGAGGGGCAAGAATATATTAACAGTCTTTTAACCAAACGTTCATATACTGTGACTCTGGCAACCCACCCTGAGGAAAAACAGGAGAGCTGAAGACCTAATCACATACAGTGATGTTCATTTGAACGTTACTTATAATTGCAAGAAACAACCCAAATGTATATGTGATTATGAGATTGCTACAGTCATTTAAAACCACATATTAAAATAATTGTTAATGCCATGGGGAAGAGTTCCCCCTGAGAAAAACATGCAAGATCTAACATATATATGGGGAAGGTGATTTACCACCATAGTAGGAGTGTTTGTTCCTTAGAACTGAGAGTATAATAACTATATTTTACAGTATTCCACAATAAATGTCTGTGGATTTAATCACTTGATATCTATATCCATTTCTATATTTATTTATAGAAAGAGGACACGAGAGAGGGAGGTGGTGGTGCTTGCTCTCTCTGAAAAGTTGAGCTCAGACCTGGAAGTGGGTGCAGGTGGTTACTAGAATGGGACCCCAGAATGCAGGCGTGCTGGAACACGGACACGAGGCAGGGAAGGTGGAAAAGGCAGTGGTAGATGCATTCCTGTCTTGATTACCGCTATGAGCACTTGGGTTCCATTTCACTGGATGTCCTTTGAGGCAACATGTAGAAGTCATCCCAGAATTGTTCCTCTGCAGGTCATTTGGGTTGGAGACTTTATCCATCCACCCCATTCCCTCTTTGGTTGAAGTTTCCCTCCTGGGATGTGAACTGCCCCCCAATTCTTGTCTGCACAGCTGGTGATCGGAATGAGCTCACCCAGCTTCAGAAAAAGCAGCTATGAAAAGGCCACTCTGAACCTAGAACACAGCATGCTCAAAAGCCCTTGGGCCAAAACAACCTTGGCCCTGTCTGGGCCCAAAGAGAAGACCATTATTTGTGGAAGGTCAGAGGCAGGAAAAGTAATTATTAATCCAGGAAGGCAAGGCCTTCGAGGCCAGAATTTGCCTTCTAGGCCATGGTGAGGAGGTTGGGTCTTACCTCAGCACAGACTCTGGGTCGGTTGATCGTTTTCATTCCTGCGGCCCCCCTCAATTGCTGTCCTCTCCTTCCTGCTGTGCTCGGTCTCCGGTCCTCTGGTGCAGCGTCACAGACACCACACGTACCTGACCTTGCAAGCAACTGCAGTGGGAGAGGTTGTCTAGAAGGTCTGAGGAAGGGGCACCGGGGGGCCCTCTTCTTTTCTGGCTAAATACATACAGGATACCGCACACAGCCTCTGCCCACTGGTTCTGGCTAATGCAGTGCAAGTAGGAAGCCGTATGGTAGGTTTTCGGAAGCTACATAAAAATTAGCTGCTGGCTGCAGGCCCTTTGCTCTACTTCTATGTCCCTTTTTCCATCCTACAGCTTGGAATGTGGTCTTGCCCAGTGGGGAGTGGCCTCCGAATGTTGACAGGGCCTAGAATTGAGTACCCTGCTCAGAGAAAAGTCTATACCCTTAAACACTCAGATTGCTGAACAAGGAAGAATGATGATAAACATTCAACTAAAAAAAAATTTTTTTTTTAATTAACAAAATAAACCTTTGGAAACAATAAGGATAATAAAGATAAAATGAGAAACTGACTGGGGTTCAGGCAAGTTAGAGAACAAAAAATAAGTTCTGCTCATCCTTAACGGGAAGAAATGCTACTACATTAAACAAAGCATTAGCTACTCTAATAAAGGTTTTTAAAAAAGAAAACAGGAAATAAAATGGAAACCTGAAAGAGCATATACAGGAATTAATAGTTTTGAGAGTAATTTGAAGAATTATGTGCAAATACATTTGAAAACTTCGATAAACTGCTTTTTAAAAGAAATTGAATGACCTGACTGAAGGGGAATGAAAATCTAAACAAACTCATACATACAAATGAAATTCAGAAAGTTCCAGAATTCCAATTAAATACATGGAAACAAAACATGTAAGGAGTAGATGATTTTATGGCTACTTTTTTTTTTTTTTTAAAGGAACAGCAACTCACTGTGCCCTGGTAGATTAGATTAAGTTCCATTGACTAGAAAACCCAAAATGATAGTGGCTGAAGCAAGTTCATGTCTCTCCCATGTAGACAGTCCAGGAAATCCAGAGACCAGGGCTGGTACGGCACCTCCCCAAATTTGCCAGCTCCCTTTAGGGAGCTGAGATCCCTAGGATCTCAGACAGCTTCTAAAGCCCCAGGCATCACACCTGCATCACTTACATTGTTTGTGGCTTGGCTGACTTCACTATGATCTTGCCATTAGTCAACTCAGCCATGATAATTTAGGTTTGCCATGGAATGTTCTCTTCAAAATAGACCCAGGTATAGCTAAGGTCTCTTTGATCATAGAAGAATCATAACAAAGTCTGCCAACAATCATGCCAGTGGTAATTATTTGCTGAGATCTTTAGCTATTTCAAGATAGCTGGCTTAGCACAGTCTGGAACATATCAACTTCTTTTCCACTACTGAGTCCCCCAAGAAAATTTGTTTTTATTCTGAATCTCCTTCCCATTTGAAACATATCACTGTAAGCCAATTTTAACTCTTCTTTCATACTTTACGTGTTATTGCCCAGGCAGAGCTCACTAGGTCTGGAAGGCATCTGCACTCACTGCATCATCCAGGGCTATGGCTCAGATGAATAATCAAATGTCAGGGGTTAGAAGAGTCACTATGTTGGTTCTCCTGCTCTTTTTTGCAGTTGGCAGAGACCATTGCAGCTTTGCCTCCACCCCCCACCCATGAGTTCCTATGGCATCAAACAAACTGGGAGAACTCAGACCTCCTGACCTCTGGGTCACCCTGCAGGTCACCCAAAGACTCTTGGAAATCAAAGCTCTGAATCCACTGGGGGGGGGGGTAGGATTTGGAAGACAATGCATGATCATTGCTATTATCTGGCTTTCCCCAGCTCAGGCTGACCATCTGTGGTATTTCTGCCGTTGTTCTATCCATTCATTCAAAGCAGAAGTATTAAGTAGTCACTAAAAGCCCAGGACTGTTCTGAGTATAAGAAGTGAAGAAAACAGACCAAATTTCTGCCCTCACAGGGCTGACATTATATTTTCTATGCTAGTTAAACCAAGAAGGAGATTTTACTTCTTTCCTTACTCGTCTGGGGGAGGCAAGAACAAAGGAGAATGTTGATAAACCCGGAAATAGGGCCGGACAGTATCAGAGAAGGAGGCCTTTGGGAAGGTAAAGATGTGGGATCCAGTGGTCATGTTGTAAAAGGATACAACTCCGACATCACAGTCCAGAAAAATCCCCACAAGCAGGGGCTTCTCCCTCAGATAAAGGGAAGTTATGGGAAAGGTAAGTGCTAAGTAGCCTTTCTTTTTGCATAGTCTAATGACCCAGAATCCAGACTGAGGCTTCTGTATCAGACCAACGTCCCTCTGAACATTGTCCAGACAGACTCCTAAGTCCCACCCAGTTCCTTCTCCCACATCCACTTCAAAGTAATGTTTTCCTGAAGTGAAGCCTTCACAGCCCAGAATACAGGGTAAGATCTTAAATCTCTTAGAAGAGTTGTCCAGATTCTCCTGGAGGCATCCACGAGTCACTTGTCTCCGATCCTCAGACAGAATTAGCTCATGATGAGCTGTATCTGGATCCAGAGTCACATTGACTGAAAAAAAAGTAGGTAAGTAAATAAATAGGTAAGACACATTTTTTGTTGCCAAGAGCACAGTTTAATTTAAATAAAACCAACCTGTGCTCAAGCCCAAGCATCGTCTCTTACTAGCTGTGAGAGCTTAGGCAAGTCATTCTCCAAGACTCAGTTTTGTTACATATGAAGTAGAAATTATCATACCTGTCACAAAGAATAGTGGGAGCATTGAATGAGTTAATGTATGCTCAGTACTCAGTAAAATTCCTGGAATATGGTAAGTGCCCAGTAAGTGGTAGTAATAATAATGTCATCTTAGTCACTCACAGGAGCCAAGGACCAGAACTAACCAGAATTGGCATGGTTACTATCCTCTCCAAAGCCAATGGGAAGTACTAGAGGAGACCGCAGGGCAAAAAGAAGCAGAGTTCAGAGTATTTAGTACCCCAAGTCCCTCCCCACTGCCTATCACTTGGAGGGTCTGCCTTCCCCTGCCTCTGGTCATACTCTCCTACAATTCTTCCACCTGCTGCTGAGGCCCCAGGGAGGCGATGGCTCCCTACCTATTCCCAGCCCTGGCTGCTTCACTATTCCTTATACAATGACCCCAATCCTTATCTTTGTAGATAATCCCTTTATTAAATGCTGTCCAATCGGTTCTTATCATGAGCCTGACTCAAAAAAGTTTGGGGTTCAATTTTTATTATCTTAATGATTCAGGAAAACCCAAGTTAAAAAATTAAAATGCTTACAGGTTGGCAATACCACTTGAAGGAGAAGATATCAAACTGGATTTTAAAAATTCTACCTCATATTGCTTATAAGTGACACATACAACAAAAAGACATAGAAAGGTTTAGAGTTAAAGGATGGATAATATATAGCTGTTACAGTTATATACTCATATCAAATGATATTAAGGCAAAGTATTACCAAGGACGAAAAGGGTTACCTAATAAACAAAAATATATAATTCACTAGGAAGAGATCCTAATTCCAAACAAGCATGCACTGATACTATAGTCTCAAAATATACAAAGTAAAAATTACAGAATTACAAGAAGAAAATGACAACTCTACAATCATCATGAGATATTTTAACACGCATTTTTCCCACAATTGATAGATCAAGCAGGCAAAAAAGGGAAGATATGGAAGATTTGAACAACCCAACAAGCCCCATCTAGTAACTATATGTAAAGTTCAGCAACTAATAAATAGAGAATACACACTTTTCTCCAGTATAGATGGAATATGTACTAATTGAGTAGACTAGTCAGAAAGCAAGTCTGAACAAATTGCAATGAACCTATATTGCATAGACCATGTTCTCTCACCTCGATACAATTAGGTTAGAAACCAATTAAAAAGATCAATAAAAAATCTTCTCAATATTAGGAAATGTAAGTGTTTCTAAATCATAATATGATGACATACAGACTTGAGCAATAATAAATGCTACATATAAAAAATTATACAACGAAGCTAAGGTGGAATTTTGGGGAAAATTTATAGCCTTTAAGTGCTTATTTTAGAAAGAGAAAAAAGCTGGAAATTAAGAAGCTAACTATCCAGCTTAAAATAGAAAAAGAACAGAGATTGGAGCTCTTGGGTGGCTCAGTTAGTTGAGCATCCAACTCTTGGTTTACGTTCAGGTCATGATCTCAGGGTCATGAGACAGAGCTCCACATGGGTCTCTGAGCTCAGTGGGGAGTCTGCTTGAGATGCTCTCTCTCCCTCTCCCTCTGCCCCTCCCCTTTATCATGTGCTCTCTAAATAAATAAATAAATAAATAAATAATCTTAAAAAAAAAAAAAGAACAGAGAAACCCAAAGAGAATTTTTTTTTTTTAAAAAGGAAACTAAAGTTTAAATACTAAACCAATGAAATGAAAGAAAGTAAGAATGCAATGGAGAGGGAAAAGCCAACAGTAGCTTTCATGAAAAGAGACATATCTCTAAAAAGATTTATCAACGGAGAAAAAAAAAGAAGTCAAAATTGGAATGAATATAGAAATTAAAAATTAAGAGAATTTATGATAAACTTTATGTTGCTAATAAAGTTGAAAATATCAACAACATGAATAACTTTCTAGAAAAATAGTTCTTAGTAAAACTCATGTAATGAATCATGGAATACTACATCAAAAACTAATGATGTACAGTATGGTGACTAACATAACATAATAAAAAAATCTCTATATTATATATCAAATGTTTTAATATATATTATTAGATATATAATATTCTGTTTGTGTGTATAATTGTATGAAAAGACTGGGATGTTTTTATTACCAACTAGACAAAGAGTCCAGGAGTAAAGGTGAGGAGCCAACATACAATGTTGTCATCAACAGAGCTGACAGAGTATTAGTTATAGTAATGGGGAAGGAAGGTGTTTGCAGAGGCACACTTACCAGGAAAACATATGACTCACTTTTATGTGAGGAGGTCTGATGGGTAAGCAGCCTCTCCTGACATACCTAGCAACTGTCTCCATCATCACTCTATCATAGTCATCATGCTATCAGAATATAGGTATCAGCTAAACCTTCTTTACTTCCAAATGTCAGCATTCCTGTTTGCTCAATGAATTATTTGTTTAACTGCTCTATGCAACTAACCTTTATCTAGCAACCTAAGTACAGCAGAATAATGATCTTCATGACAAATTAATATTTGGCTATCAAACCTATGTTATATATACTGTATATATATCAAAATTTAGCTTTTTCTGAGACTGCAACTATGGTTTAACATTAGAAAATTATCATAATCACCACATTAACAGATTAGAGGAGAGAAACTGCATGATCCTATCAATTAATACAACTAACTCATTGATAAATTCAATGCCCGTTGATGATGACAGAGCTCCTTGGAAACAAGTCATAGACTTTGAAGGAAAATGTGTCTTGAAACCCTATATATCAACAGATAGAATGAAAATGTAAAATGCCATACATTACCAGAGATATTAGCTATAATAAGCTCCCATGAGTCAATAAGAGAAAGAACCCAATAGAAAAATGCTTAAATCAGAGCAAATCATGGATAAATCACAGAAGACTAAAAGGCTAATGGACTTACAAGAGGCTCAACCTTGCTAGTGAAATCAAAGAGCACAAATTAAGTCCACAATTAGGTACCATTTCAGATCCATCAGATTGTCAAAAATTATAAATTATAAGCAAAGACTCAGGGAGATGCGGAATGGTGGGAGCTCTTATGTTGTCGGCAGGATATAAACCGATACAATTTCAAGATCTGCAGTATTTGGTCAAATTAAGATGTGCATCCCTACACAGCAGCATTTTCAATTCAAGGTATAGCCTCAGAGGAAACCATCCACAGAACACAAGGACACATGGAAAAGTATTCACGGTAGCACGGTGTGCACCAGCAACAAACAAAACCAACTATACATAAACTTCAATGCCCGCTCCACAAAACAATGGATTCAAAACCACAACATATTCATTTTTTTGCCACATTGCACAGTGATTAAGAGAGTGTGTTCTGAGAGATACAGAGTTACCACTTATTGCCTGCCTCACTGTGTCTTAGTTTCCTCATCTATAAAGTGAAAAATGCTTCCTACAGAGAGGACTGTGGTATGAAACAGGTAACACATGTGTAGCTTTTCTCATCTGTCATGAAAAGGTATATGTAAGTTGCTTTTCTTGGTGCTGATGAGACTGTATGTTGCCACACGTAATATGCATTAAGATTAACAACAAGCCCAGCACCCCCAGTGCTAGGTATTTGTCCTACAGGTATGAAAACACAAAGATGGAAGTTTGCACGGCCCAGACAGTTATTTACAGCAGTGTTTGATACCCAAGTGCTGGAAGCAGCCTGAAGCTCCAATGGTAGGGATATGGTTACGTATAATTATGACGTACTCAGGGAATATTAGCTTTAAAAAGCAATGAGTGACATTCTATATATTAAATGTTTGTAAAAAACAAACAAACAAACAGAGAAAGACATAGATACTGTTACCTGGAGAAGTAGGATTGGAGAGAGGCGGGAGAAACCTTGAATTTTTCTTCATATCTATCTATATTGTTTGACTGATTATAATTTATTTGTATTACTTTTGAAAGAAGAAAAGTTTTAATAATATGATAAATATGATAAATGATCTAGTTAAAAGATGAGCCCATTTTAGAAAGAGATTGACTTGCACAATGTTGTAATCCTTCTGTAAAAGCCAAGAGTAGACAAATCTGCTTGGTTAAATCTGGATGTGATTTGCACGGAGTCCTATTTTTGCCTTTCCTGAATCTTTACAGGATCAACTACAGAGTTGCTTTGTTTTGTAATTGTTCTTATTGTTGTTTGTTGTTGTTAACTTGAGGGGAAAACAAATACAGGTTCATAATCCTTATCTGAACCCCGTGGGGCCAAATGGGTTTTGGATTCGGAATTTTTTGTCGTTGTTGTTCTACTTCTGTGAAAAATGCAGTTGGTATTTTGATTAAGGATTGCATTAAATCTGTAGATTGTTTTGGGTAGTGTAGACATTTTAACAATATTTGGTCTTCCAATCCAGGAGCCTGGAATATCTTTCCATTTGTTAGTATTGTCTTCAATTTCCTTCATCGGTGTTTTATAGTTTTCAGAGTACAGGTTTTTCACCTCCTTGGTTAAGTTTATTCCTAGGTATTTTATTATTTTTGGTGCAATTGTAAATGGGATTGTTTCCTTAATATCTCTTTCTGCTGCTTCATTATTAGTGTAGAGAAATGCAACAGATTTCTGTATATTGATTTTGTAATCTGCACCTTTACTAAATATAGTTCTAGTAGTTTTTTGCTGGTGTCTTTGGGGTTTTCCATATAAGGTATCATGTCATCTACAAATAGTGGAAGTCTTACTTCTTCCTTATCAATTTGTATGCCTTTTATTTATTTCTCTTGTTTGATTGCTGTGGCGAGGACTTCCGGTACTATGTTGAATAACAGTGGTGAGAGTGGACATCCTTGTCTTGTTCCTGAGCTTAGGGGTAAAGTTCTGTTTTTCACCACTGAGTAGTACGTTAGTGGTGGGTTTTTCATATGTGGCCTTTATTATGTTGAGATATGTTCCCTCTAAACCTACTTTGTTGAGGGTTTTTATCATGAATTGATGTTATAATTTGTCAAATGTTTTTCTGCATCTATTGAAATGATCATATGGTTTTTATCCTTTCTCTTGTTGATGTATCACATTGTTGATTTGCCAATATTGAACCACCCTCGCATCCCAGGAATAAATCCCACTTGATCATGGCAAATGATTTTTTTTTAATGTATTGTTAGATTCAGTTTGGTCTTCCATAGTCCCAGCCTTCTGGTGTTCATGCTCTTATGCAATTCCTTCCAATTGAGTGTGGGCAGGACCTGTGAATTACCTCTGACCAACAGAATATGGCAAAAGTGATGAGATGTGACTCCTAATATTATATTTCATTATATGGGACTCCGTCTTTCTAAAGACATGCTCTAGAGACACTATCCTGAGCTCACTTTGAAGAAGTAATTGGCCATGTTGAGAAGCCCATGTGCAAGAGTTTGAGGGGTGCCTTCTAGAAGCTGAGGGCAGCCTCCAGCCAAGAGTTCACAAAAAGCCAGGGCCCTATGCCCTATAATCATAAAGCAATGAATTCTGCCAACAACCTGAGTAAGCTTAGAAGAGAATTCTTCCCTAGTCTAGTCTCCAGGAACCCAGCCTGGCCAACACCTTAATATGCAGCTTTGTGAGACCCTAAGCAAAGGACCAACTAAGCTGTGCCCAGATTTCTGACCCACAAAACTTATGAGATAATATGTGTGTATAATTTTAAGCTGCTAAATTTGTTTACTGGAAGAGATAATACAGTCACCAAATCATATTAGGTTAGGTCTGATTTTGTAGCCAAACAAGTTTTAAAAAACTTTCAGTCTTCAGAGCTTTTTAAATTTTGTAATTATAAATAACAGATTGCAGAAATATAGAAAGCACTGATTAAGAGAATCAATGAAGCAGGAAGTTCAGGCTTTGGAATTGGTAAAATTCATTTTTCATTATGGTTCTAATATTTACCATCTGTGTTGTCTGGGTCAAGGTCCTGAAACCATTTGAATCAAAGTCCATAATACTCACTGATCTTTCTTATATTGCTCTGAGAGTTGATTAAAATATTAACCACAAACACTGTGTCCCAGACACTGCACTAAGCACTTTACACATGTTGACACACTTACTTTTCATGACAACCCAGTGAAGTGGGAATTGTTCATATCTTTATTTTTCAGCTGCGGAAACTGAGGAAGTTATTTGCCTGGGGTGACACAGCCAATATATGGGGGATCAGGAATGTGAAGGGTCTGCACAGATAACCAGTATGCTATGTCCTTGTCTAAGCACTAGAGCATGCTAACAAGGGAGGGCAAGACAGCTCCACTGAAAATCACTAAATGACCTCTCCTGCTGTGAGCCCAGCTGGGGACAGGTGGTGAACATGGTTACGACTTAAGGCCCCTTCCATCCATAGCATTTAGGGATTCTTCACATACCTTGATAGCTCCTTAACATTTTCTTCACATCAAAATAGAGCTCAGAAACACTGCACACAGTATCAAGCTCCAAAGAGTGGGCCTCTGGTGTTTCCAACGTCACAGCCCAACTCCTAGAATAAGCAGAGGCCAAGGACTTCTTCAGTGATACATTCCATTCAACTTTATATACCCATACCCCTTCCCTCGCGCATTCATATAGGACTTACCTGTACAAAGTGTCTTTCACATCCTACAGAGAAACAAAGACAAAAAGTAAGTGGAGGCACATGGGGCTGTTCTCTATAAATGCTCCTTCCAAAGAAGTTAAGAGAGTGACCCTAGCCTTAGATATTGGTGGATACTCAGACAGAATGATTCCCATCGCAGCGCCCTGGGATAGTCAGCATGGCAGGATGTTTATCAACCTCTGAGTCTGTCGTCTTTCCTGCTGAGATCTGTGGCAAACTGTGGTGTCTGCAATCACAGCCTGTGGGATGCTTAGGGAAGAGGCCTAGGAGCTTTGCCCATGCTTCCTCTGCCAAGACTTGCTGTCAGTGACCTAATCCCTTTCAGAGTGAGCCCATATGAAAGACCACCTATCACCAAGGGTCCTGAGTGGTGAGTCCACGCATAGCCCCTGAGAATGGCCCACTAAGATAGTGGTGGCAGGCATATCATATGGTGGTGCTGCAGTCATGCTAGTCTCAGACTTACAGTGTAACCTCGAGTCCTGTTAGCAGGAACTAGAATTAATAGCTCCAGGCATACTTTATCTTAATGGGCTGGATCTTTCATATAGCTGAAAGAAGGCCCCATAAGAGCTGTGGAGGGCTCTACAAGCAAATTAGGGAAAAGACTGTCACTCATGTTGGCTGCCCTACTTTGTTACCCACCAGTCACCTGGTGGAGGATTTCAGGAGGCAGTTTCACAGGGTTCTGTGCACACAGAAAGAGGCAGGTGGTAGCAAAAGTTACCCCGTCATTCCATTTAGCCAAGGACCCCACCATATCCACCAGAAGGGCTACATTTTTCTGATTCACATGAACAGATTTTTGTGATTCGCTATAGACTAGTAAAGGCCACCCCATACTGAGGTATATCTAAAAGAAACATTTTTTTAAATTCCCCATACCAATGTGCCACTTTTGAGTGAGGCAGGCAGGCCTCGCCAATCTGCCCATGTTCCCTCACCCTTCTTCTTCCCTTAATAGCTCAAGAGTTCCTTCCCCCCGAGGGCACAGCCCCACCTGCAGCAATTTCTGGGCTGAGCCCTGACATTTCTCCTCTAGTTCCAGGATGTGACTCTTGAGTTCTTGGCTCTTCTGTTCCAGAGTGGCCTCGTTATCTCTCAGTCTCTTTAGAGTCTGCTCTTTCTCTTTCTTCAGTCTCCACAGATAAGCCTTCTCCTCTTCTTGTAGGAATCTCTGAAGATCCTTAAAGTCAGACTGGATTTTTTGTTTCTGAATCTCTATCTTCTCCTAGAGTCAAGAAAGTATGCTCAGAAGGTAGAAACAAGCCAAATGTCCATTGATGAATGAATTGATAAAATGTCGTATATAGATAAAGGAATACTATTAAGACTTAAAAAGGAATGAAATTCTGACGTATGCTATGATGTGGATAAATCTTGGAGACATTATGCTAAGTGAAATAAGCCAGAAACAGAAGGACAAATATTATATGATTCCACTTATATGGGGTATCTGTGCTAGTCAAATTCATAGAGACAGAAAGTAGAATAGTGGTTACCAGAAGTTGAGAGGAGAAAGGAATGGGGAGTTAGTGTTTAATGGGCACAGAGTTCAGTTTGGGATGACGAAAAAGTTCTGGAGATTAGTTTCCACTATTAGTTCCCACTAATAGATGTGTGGTGATAGTTGTGCAACAATGAGAAAGTACTTAATGCCAATGAACTGTACATTTACAAATGACTAAAATGGTAAATTTTATGTTATGTGTATTTTAACATACACAGAAGAACGTTTTCTCAGCTACTGAGTCATCAGAGCTGGAAGAAAGTCATAAATTCCCTGCCGCAGAGTCATGTCTAGGAGGCGGGCACTCAGATGTGGGAGAGGACAGTTGTCATGATTCTCTACAGTCACCTGATTTATTTCCCTCTTCTTCAGCCAAGATGCAGGGGGAAGGAGGGGCAGTAGTGCCAGATAATTTAATTGTGGAACTAAGGCTGAGGTCAAACACTTTACCAGTTACAGAGGAAAAACACTGAGTTTTTATTGGGTCATAAGGAGGTATTTCTGAGCCTGAGGAAATTTCTTGAAGCAAAAGCTTGTAATAAACATCACTGAGCCTGGACTCTAAGACAACCAGGCTAGTAGGGAAGTCCATGGTCTCAGCAGGGGCGGGTCTGGGTGGCAGGCTTTTATCATAGTTAACTGAGAAATATTCACCACCAACCCAGGGTCCCAGTAATCATCTTTATGTGTAAGACTGACAGAAGCCAAGTGCTACATCTTTTGGGGCCCGGCTTTCATTTTGGGAGAGACAGAATTGCAATTTTCACTAGTGCTTCCCCAATTCAGACAGGGTTTTGATGACTGAGAGGATGTGCTAGAAGGGTCATGGATGGGGTTTCTGTATATATCAGTTATAATCAAGATCCTCCGCATGGCCCAAGATCCCAGAAATAAGGGAAGTAAGAGCGTCCTTGGAGAGTTTAACATCCACAAACAAAGGATCAGGGCAGAGGATGGAAGAGACCGCTGAGAAAGGCAAAATGGTCCACCAGCCTGAGGGATTTGGCTACAAGTTGATGGATTACATAAATATTTCCAAAAGGGGATGCATCTCTGATCATGGGGAGCTAGTCAGCCAATGGGGATCATCTTAGAGACTCTTAGTCTGCAGTTTATATGTATAGGTTCTTGCAGCACTTATGACCCTCCTTATAAATCAAAGAGACTTCTTTTACCAGCCTCATGGGCTTGAGCAATATGAATCTCAACCTGGAGTGATTCTGTTTCCTTAATGTTCACAAAGATTGATTCCTGAACCACAGCCTGCACTGTGGTAAGCGTGCCAAAGTAATAAAGTTGAGGCCTTCAAACCAGGAAAGTACTTTGAGGGGTTTAAAATTTGAAACCTAGTCAAGGATGGCTCTAACTTAAATAGACGTACCAATTCTGCTTCTCCTGAGGCATCAGGAATCCTAGCCAATTACTACTGAAAAGTTGAAGGGATTGGAGATAAATTCTCACAGATGTAGACAACTAGGGGCATAAAAACAAACAACGGTTTCTTTTTGGGGTTTCATCTGGTTTCATTTGGTCTGGTTTAGTAAAAATAAATTATCATTGTGTTTTGCCAACCATCCTCTATGCCTACATTCTAGGATGGAAAAGAGCTTGAGATCAATAAACACAAATTCTTACATTCCACTCGCTTATTTGCTTTGTTGTGAACACCTTCAGTTTCATACATTCCTCTTCTAGTTGCCTCAAATTTGTCACAGCGTTCTGAAGCTTTTCCTGAAGGAAAAATTGGGTGAATAAAGTCTATTCAATTAGTAACTCTTCATTAGGCATGTAAGGGGAACCCCAGCCCTCCAAGACTATTAGAATAACACTGAATATACACTGAGTCATTTCTGGTAGTTTAGGAAGCACACTGAGGGCTGGATGTGCAATCACATATTTGATTCCCTTGGCAGCACTGAGCAATTGGTAGGATTTTTTGTTTTTTGGTTTTTTTGGTTTTTTTTTTAAAGATTTTATTTATTTGACAGAGAGAGACACAGCAAGAGAGGGAACACAAGCAGGGGGAGTGGGAGAGGGAGAAGCAGGCTTCCCGCTGAGCAGGGAGCCCGATGCGGGACTCGATCCCAGGACCCTGGGATCATGACCTGAGCCGAAGGCAGACGCTTAACGACTGAGCCACCCAGGCGCCCCAATCGGTAGGATTTTTAACATCATTTCTGTGCAGCAGAAACTGTGGCTTAGGAAGGGGTTAAATAACTTGCCCAAGGTGCAATAACTGGTTCCCACTAATAGATGGTTCTGAGTGGCTGAACCGAGCTATGATTCCAACGTCGTCCACTACCCCAGGGCCTGGGTTATATCCACCACTAGTCTTGCCAGGGAAACACTTCACACAGAACAAGCTAATCATCATCTAAAAGAAGATTTTATAAAATAATGTGTTGAACCAAACATAACCAATGCCATAGTGATGCACATGGAACTTTGAATGTGTTATGGTGAGTCGGGAAGGAAAGACCAGGATGTCAGCGAAAGTTACTAGAAACGGTTAATGGAGGAGGGGAGCCCTGGTACTTTTGAAGAGTGGTAATTCGTGAAGCCAATTTAAAATGATTCTGTATCTATGTCAAGCTTTTGGGTTATTTTTCGAAAGAGTTTCTCACGTTTCCATGGAAAGCAATTTTAAGCTGACCTAAATTGCTAGTTGTGACCAAAGGATCAGCTCCCGTCTTCCGTAAATCCAATAAGTATACTCATGAATTCTTGAGTACTCTCAAGAAAGGGCTCTATGAAACTTGTCAGTCAAAGACTGTATTGCCGTTGCTATCCAGGGGACCCAGAACCTTACTACAAGCCCACCTCCACCTCATGGGGGCGGGAATAAGGAGCCCCGCACTGGGGACATTTTTCTCAAATCTAGGCAGGAGAGAGAGAGAGTAAGGTGGCAGGACTGTGCCCTTTCTTCATTCCCTACAGCAAAGGCCAGCCTTCCTTTACTACTTCTGAGTGAGAAACAGGACTTGCCCCAAACCTCTCCCTCCACTTCATCCTCCATGAACAATCATTTTCAAATCCTTTAGCTCCCCTTCCTGAATCTTGCGTGAAACTGCCCCTTTCCCCCCTCTTATAGGAATAAGCTGAATTTTACTCCTAGATACTCCTTTTACTTTCAAGGCCAGAATGCCCTTTTCAATGTCAACCTGATCCTTCGATCTGCAAATAAAAACCCCCCAGTGGCCAGTACTACTCTGGGCTAGGATTTCGACTCTGAGTTGATACCACAGTTCCGGGCCAACCTCCTTTCCCAGGCCATCGCCCCTGCCTTTCCCTAAATCCCCCACCCTGGCTATCTCTTGCACTTTTGGTCTCCTCTGTCTGGAATGCCCCCTCTTTTCTCCATGCCTGTATCTATGGTTAACTGTTACATGTTCTTCAGGAGTCACTTCTGAGAAGACTCCTCAGATACCACTCCCCACCCCTTGGTGTCCCTCCTCACCACCCCAACCAGTTGATTCCAGGCAGTCTTTTTGCTGATTTATCTTCCCCACTAGACTATAGGATACCTAAAAGGTGGTATATCTTTGTCTCCTGTGTTTTCAGAGTGTATCATATGGTCTTGCACATTGTGGTTTCTAAAATTATATACATGGTGCGAAGCAATAAAACATGCAGGTCTGGGTTTGAGCACATTGCATTCTGGAGCAGGGAGACGTTCATCATAGCAAGAATGGAGAGGAACAAGAGTGTGACCATCCTGTTGAAGGTCAGGATGGACAGTCAGGACTTGACTCAATGAGGACCCATAAGAAACTATTTCTCGTATCATGAAAGACATGACATGAAGGGTGACATGATGACAGACAAGGATTTCAGGATCCTTTTCTCAGGTTATAGGCTAAATAACCTCAGTCCCCAAGGAGCAGCATGGGAGCGGTACTCGCCAAAGCCCTCCAACACATACGCTCACCTTGTAGTCTTGGCATACGTCCTCGATGAGAACCGTGTGGTGCCCTTTGTGCTGCGGTGACCGCTCACAGCGCCAGCAGATGAGCTGGCTCTCGTCTTCGCAGAATAGGTGGAGGTGCTCTCCGTGTTCCTTACACAACATCTCATGGTCCATCTCCTTGATGATGTCAATGAGACTTCCCAGCTGCTTGTTGGGCCGGAGGCTGGCCAAATGAAATGGAGCCCGGCAGTGGGGACAGGGGACCATATTTAACGTTTCCTGTTGCTCAAGGAAGCTGATGATGCACAGTTTGCAGTAGCTGTGTCCACAGCTGATGCTCATAGGCTCAGACATTAGGGACAGGCAGATGGCACACTTGGCTTCCTCCTTCATCTTGCTGGCTGAGGCCATGGCTTTTCCTGACAAGTTCCAATATGGGAGCTAGAGGCAGAGATGAAAATCCAAAGGTATGGAAACACACCTCACCTGAGCCTCCGTGCCACGCACTGCACCGGCTGCCACTAAAATGGATTGGGATTTAGATGGCACATAAAATGAGGCTGTGTTGTGGAAAATGGTGGTGACGATCACATGTGGCCACTTATATTTAAATTAATTAAAATTAAATAAAATTCCGTTTCTCAATCCCTCTAGCCGTATTTCAGTTGCTTAACAGCTGCGGTCACTGGTGGCTACATGATCGCCCATATGTAACACTCCCTGGTTGCAGAAAGTTTTCTCAGACCAAGCACTGACAGCGACAGAGAACAAGGAAGGCTTCCTCACCAAAGTTGTAGCAAGAGAGAACTCAGTGAGGGAGCGTGAAACTCTTTCCTACTCTCATAAACATCAAGAATCCTTAGTACCAGAACTGTCTCTTCATGACTGGTGGTAACCCTGAAGTAATTGGGTGGCCGCTGAAGGATTCCCCCGCGATCATCAAATTTGACTCTACTGGAACCCCACTGCCGGCCCCCACTCCCACCCCACAGGGAACAAAGGACACCAGGTTAATAAAGTCTCAACGGAGCCCCAACCGGGATGATAACGAAAGTAAATAAGGCAACCAGAAGAACCAACGCGTCTTTGCTGTCGACCTCTCAGACCTGAGAGAAAGATCTGGAAAGAGCTGGGAAAAGAAGGGTTGTCCCCGGGAACAGAGCTCCCGCAGAGTGAGGGAGGGGACCGGCTCTCGGGCTGACGGGAGCACTGGGGGTTTGCAGAAGCCAGGGAGTGGGCGGAAGCAGAGGAGGCAGGCCCCGCCTGCGAGGGGGGCGTCCCGCGGGCTGGGCCTCCTGGCCTCCAGCGGCAAGGACCCGACGACCCGTGACAGGGAGGGAGGCCTGACCTGAGGCACCCACTGCGGCCGGCAGCTGCTTGGGGAACCTCGCCCTGTCCCCCACTCCCCACCCCTGCGCCTTGGCGGGCAGGGGCGCGGAGGTGCGTGAAGCAGTTCGGAGGGTGACCACTATTTTCCCTGTTGACAGTGCCAGACAGAAAAAGAGGGCTTCGGCTCAAGTTGCGAGATGGGCTACTGGCATCCCATAACGTCTCTCGCAGTCACCGAGGATGTCCTCTGGAGACCTCTCTTCCCTGGCAGGTGCCTTCTCGGCGGGCACACACCGGGCTCCGCCGCGCCCGAGGCCCGGGCGTGCGGGGAGAGCGCCCTCCCTCCCTCCCCAGGCCCGGCGGGGACTCCGCGGGCCCAACAGCAGCCCCGACGGTCGGCAGGCTTCCAGCGGCGCGGGCTCCGCACAAGGACTCCCCCTCACACACTCACCCTCACACACGCGTGCATCCCAACCCTCCGGGACACGCCCGTGCCCACCACCCTCCCCCAGCGCCGACCCCCACACACTTGCCGCCGCTTCCCGAGGCCCCGCCGCGCTGGTCGCAGATCTCAAACTCAGAAACGAAACTGCTGCGAGAGGCGGGCCGCGAGGGACCGGAAGGAGGTCTGAGGAGGGGCGCGCGACGGCCCGGGGAGGAGGCGCTCCCCAGGTCCTAGGAGGAGGCGCCCGCCAGGGCCGGGGGTGGAGGCGCCGGTCAGGTCCTGGGGATGGGGCGCCCGCCAGGGCCCCGAGAGGAGGCGCCGGTCGGTCCTGGGGAGGGGGCGCCAGTCAGGTCCCGGGGAGGAGGCGACCGCGAGGGGCCGGGGGAGGAGGCGCCCGCCAGGTCCCGGGGAGGAGGCGTCCGCCAGGGCCCGGGGAGGGGGCGCCGGTCAGGTCCCGGGGAGGAGACGCCCGCCAGGGCCCCGAGAGGAGGCGCCGGTCGGTCCTGGGGAGGGGGCGCCGGTCAGGTCCCGGGGAGGGGGCGCCGGTCAGGTCCCGGGGATGAGGCGCCCGCCAGGTCCCGGGGAGGAGGCGTCCTCCAGGGCCCGGGGAGGAGGCGCCGGTCAGGGCCCGGGGAGGAGGCGCCGGTCAGGTCCCGGGGAGGAGGCGCCGGTCAGGTCCCGGGGAGGAGGCGCCCGCCAGGGCCCGGGGGGGGGGCGCCGGTCAGGGCCCGGGGAGGGGGCGCCCGTCGGGTCCCGGGGAGGGGGCGCCGGTCGGTCCCGGGGAGGGGGCGCCGGTCAGGTCCCGGGGAGGGGGCGCCCGCCAGGGCCCGGGGAGGAGGCGCCGGTCGGTCCCGGGGAGGAGGCGCCAGCTTTGCTCTCAGCTCATCCGAGCGAAGGGAAGAAGGCGGAAGAAAAACGCTTCTTTGACAGCAATAAAGAGACAGGACAAATGAATAACCTCCTCAACCATTTGTGACCTTAGCACAGAGGATCTCAAATCAGGAAGCCCGCAGAGAGTCAAGATCTTTCTACTTTGCCACCAACCCCCTTTGGGATCTGTAGCCTTCCGGGCCAATGTTTGTGTGGTGCTGTTTTTAGGTGCACTTCTCTTCCTGCTGAAGGGCGTGGGGAGAAGGGGTGGCAGTAGCAGAGTTGTGGGTGTCCCCAAGTCTGCCCATGCCAGCCCCACTTCTCCGTCCCCCGCTGTGTCTCCTTTCCCCCCTCGGCGGCCCTTGGAGGATTCAAATACGGCGCTTCTCCACGGCCAGAGGCAGCCGCCCAGGCCTGCAGACGGGAGCCCGCGATGGCGCAGCCGAGAGTGGCCTCAGCTGGGGCCAGCACGGTGCCTGCACAATGGAGGACAGGCTATGGGGCCGGGGACCTCGCCCAGCCAAGGTCCTGCCGGTCCCAAACTGTGGGACACGTTCCTCTTTTCCCTTCCCAGACAGGGGTCTCTCTTAAGCACTGTGCTCTCTGGGCCGCTCACAGAGCCTTCCTTATTTTGCCACCCATGGCTCATGCTGTCCTGCTGCCACGTTGGTGGTGGCAGGCCCTGCGCCCAGCACAGGACATAGCTGCTCCTGAGGCAACCGGCACACAGACAGAAGACGCAGAATGAGGCCCTGAATCCCTGATCCCATGACGCATGCTGGCAGATCCCCATGACTTTCGCTGTCATGGATGTGACTCTGGACCCAGGCAGAGCTCATCCCAAACTTGTCCTGTCAAAGGATCAGGAAAAGGAAGCCAATGAACACCAAAAAGAAAACAAACTGCTGCTACTACAAATAACAGCAAGAGAAAAGCTACAGCCTCATGACAGAGTCTGTCTTGACAGCTTGCCCCACCTTGCGCCTCTTTCCTGTTGCATGAAGGAAGGACTAGTTCCTGGAGAGAGCTGCAGTGTTAGAAGAGAAGGGGAATGCAGATGAGCCTTCAGAGATATGCCCCCCAAATATGGGCCTAGAGAGAGACCCATAGGAGTTGCCCCATGGGGAAATGCATCTCCTCCAATAAGTGAGGCTAAACTCAACCCTGTGACTCTGGGTCACTGTAGTCTCCTTTAAAAGGCATGCACTCTGAGTGTGGCCTCTTTGGGGAATGGTTGTCCTTCACGTAACCCCAGGGTGCCTTCCCTCAGCTTCAGATATCCCTTCTCAATGAGGCTTACTCTGACCACTTATTTATAAATGCACCCCTCTCCATTTCTGATCCCTCTTACAGTGCTCTATTTTAAGCAACTGACTCTTGGTTTTGGGTTAGGTCCCGATCTCAGGGTTGTGAGATTGAGCCCCACATCAGGCTCCACCCTCGGTGGGGAGTCTGCCTAAGATTCTCTCTTCCTCTCCCTGCCCCTCCTGCTTGTGCTTTCTCCTCTCTCTGTCTCTCAAATAAATAAATAAATCTTTAAAAAAAATAAATCCCTTTAAATTTATTAACTTGTATTATGGCCCAGAATATGGTCTATCATGAATAAAACCATGTGTACTTGAAAAGAAAGTGGGTGTAGATATTCAGTATAATGTTTTATAAGTATCAATTCATTCCAGGTGATTGATAGGGTTTTTCAGATCTCCTATGTCTTTACTGATATTTTATCTAGTAATTCCATCATTACTGAAAGAAGGGCATTAAAATCTCCAACTGTGATTGTAGAATTGTTTATTTTCCTTTATACTCTTTCCATTTTTTACTCCATGTATCCTGGAGCTCTGTTGTTAAGCTCATACACATTTATGATTGTTATATCATCATGATGAACTGACCCTTTTACCAATACAAAATATCACTCTATCTCTGGAAATACTCTCTGTCTTCAAATCTATCTGTTATTAATATAGACACTCCAGTCTTTTTATGCTTACTGTTTATATAGTACATTTTTTCTACCTGTTTTTTTATATTTCAGATGTTTCTCTTATAGCGAACATGTTTAGTTCTTCCATTTTCTAATTGATTCTAGCAATCTTAGCTTTTTAATTAGAGTATTTAGACCATTAACATTTAACATTAACCTTTACTTTTCTTCCCATACTACACTGGCTGGCATCTCCCAGACAATATTGAACATAAGTTGTGAGAATTGGCATCCTAGTTTCATTCTTAATCTAGGGGGAAGGGCAGAGGTGGAAAAAGCTTTTAATAATTTAACATTATTGTTTCTTGATATACTGTTATGGCATTTTAAATTATCATTACAAAAAAATAAAATTATTACATTTTGCATGAATTATTAGAAGAAAATATTTTCCAGGAAAATACCATAGCAACATCTCTTAATTTTGTTTCCATCTTTCTTTCACATTTTATATAAGCTACATAAGAGGCACATTATTGAAACTACATGTATTTTACATGGCACCTTGGTGACCTCTTTGCTTACATGTTGATCAATAGATGGCACTCTTGCATTTTTGGTGTCTTATGTCCATATGGTTTTGCCTTTAAGAAAGCATAACTACTTCTTTGATCAATATTAAAAACAATTGTAAATTTAATCTGTTCTTATGGATGACTTCAAATGGCTAACAATGGCATTTACATCCAAACAGTCATTCTTAAATGTATTTATTCACACAATAAGCATTTATTGAATAGCTTTTCTATGGCAGACACTAGGCTGGACCCTGGGGACATACCAATTATATTAGAGATCATTTGTTTCCTCTAAAAGTTTCCAGAAAGCTAAAACATGTAACAAAAAAATTTATATCCTACATGCTATAACAAGCTGGGGAAAAAAAGAAGCATGCAAGTCCTGGCAGAATCTGGATACTTCTGCAGAGTTGATAACCTCTGAGTTACATTCTGAAGGAGAAGTGAAAGTTCACCAGGGGAAGAAGGGGGCCAGGAATTCAGAAAGACTCTATATGAAAAGGTCAAGAGTCATTAAAAGTATTCCATGTTATGTGAATACAGTGAAGTTCCAGAACCAAGAGCATGGAGTCCATGAGGAGGATTGGTTTCAAGTAAATCTGGGACCAACATAGTGAGGCAACTAGCAGAACTCATGTCTCCTTCCTCCCCGCTCCCTGCACATTTCCTTTATAGGATGTTTACATGGAGGGAGAACTCATAACCACCACTGAGCTGGGGTGCTGGGGGAAGGTGAAGAATGAATCTGCTTGGTTTGCTCATCCCTCAAACCTCTCGCCCATCCCCACCAAATCCTCTCCTTTGGAAGGGGCCCAGACAGCCTAAGTTCAGGTCCCAGGGACCTGTTACCTACACACAGAACCTGCCCTGAGATGGATTCTATCCCGAGATGGACTAAAACCCACCCCTGACTCTTAGTACCGCCCAATTCAATCTCAGACCAGTCTCCCTTTCCAAGAGTCTCTTACCCCTAAGACTCCTCAACATCTTCGACACCGTTCAGGGTCATGGGGGTGCTGCCATGTCCATAACTCTTTGCCCGATACAGCAGTGCAGGGACGAGAAGGCCATCAGCCCTCGGATCATCCCTTTTCTCTGGCTCCTAAGACCTTCCCCCTGTTTTGAACGCTGCTGCCAAGACATCTTTGGACACCAAGGGCACTCTGCAGTGAGGTTTAGGAGTTCAATGAATCTACAGAACACCTAGCCTCTACCCTTTAAGAACTCATTGTCATGAAAGATGAAGAGGCTGAGGAACAGTTCCAGATTAAAAGAGACTAAAGAAACATGACAACTAAATGCAATGTGTGATCCCAGATTGGGGGGAGGACGGAACGTTAGGAGACACATCATTAAGACAGTTAGTGAAATTCAAATTTAGAGATAAAATATTTAAGGATAGAGGATGGTATGTGCCATTTAACCTCAAATGCTTCAGCAATTATATATAGAGACACAGATCTGTAAATAGATAGATACATGGGTGGAGAGAAAGCAAATGTGGCATGATATTAACAATTGGTGAACCTAAGTAAAGGGTATAGGAGATATCTTTGTATTCATCTTGCAATTTTTCTGTAAGTTTGAAATTATTTCAAAATAAATTTTTAAAAACCACAAGTCCCATTGACCTTTGACCCATATCATCAGGGCCCAGGTTCAGTAGGGACCCTGTGCCTTCTAGGCTGTGAGATGAAGGGATCCTAAGGAGGAGATAGGCTGCTTGGTTCTTCCCTTTGGGACTAGGGCTCTGTCTTTCTGTCTCTGTCTCTGTCTCTCACACACACCCCTCTGTATATCAAATCTCACTATCACTCCCTTGGTCTGGTCTACATCTCTCTCTACCCCAATGGCTTTGTGTTGTGATGGCTTGTTTATTTGTTTTTTTGTTTGTTTGTTTGCTTGCTTGCTTATTTTTTATCTTTTTCTCTTTCTGCAACTGAGAGGAGAACTTCCAGACCAGCCTGTTGTACTTCCAATCCACCTTATCATGGATTTTTGTTTGTTTGTTTGTTTTATCCTATTTGGAGTTTTCTGATTATCTTGACCCTGTACATTTATGTCTTTCAATGTATTTGAGATGTTTTCAGTCAATATTGGTTCAAATTTTTTTTTTTTCCATTCTGTGCTATTTCTCCTGTACTTCCGAGGCTCTGATGACCCAAATGTTAGAGCTTTTCAAAATTGTCCTACAGGCTTAAAACAATGCATACTTATTTTTATTCAGCATCTGTAAATCCAAAATTGAGGCATGGCTTAGCTGGGTTCTCTGCTTCAAGGTCTCACCTGACTGAAATCTAGATATTGACTGACTCTGAGGTCTCATCGAAAGCACAACTGGAGGAAATAGCCACTTCCAAGCTCACTCAGGTTGTTACCAAAATCCAGTTTCTTACAGCTGCAGAACTGAAAGGTTAAATTTCTTAGTAGAGGTTGTCTACAGTGTCTTCCCATGTGGGAGTTCCTAAATACAATGACTGGTTTCCTCAGAGCCTGCAAAGGAGAGACAGAGAGGCAAACCTGTTAAAGACAGAGGCAATATAACATAATACAATATAATCGTGGAAATGACATCCCATCACCTTTTCCATATTCCATTGGTTAGAAGCAAATCAAAGGTCACATCCATACTCAAGGACATGAACACAGACATGGACATGAAGAGAGAGGGATCATGGAGGCATCTTTGAGTCTGTCTATCACATCATGAAGGAGGCTGCAGACTGGTCTGTGGCCCCATATGTCCAGGGCTTTGGGCCTTAGCAAGATGTAGTCCTGAAGAGGTAGGGAGGCAAATACAGACTAAGGCTGGCAGCTAGCATCTCAGTCAAGCTGCCTACAGGATCAGAGACCAGATTTGTGATGGCCAGAATATCATTGCAAGGCGGGAGCCCTCGAATGCTAGGACAAGACCTGGCATGGTTCTGGATGTGAACCTTAAAATGTAGGTGAAAGCAACACAAAAAATCCTAGACAGTACAAGGTAAGCCCTGAGGGAGAGAGAGAAGAAAGTGGAGAGAGATTCAGAGACAGACAAGTAAAAACACTGAAATTTGGTTTGCACACCAAAATTTCAAAATTCATGAAGTAACATAAACCCAAAAGACAGTGATCAAACTCAACAAATGGCAAGCGAATTTATTCCAGATGAAAATAATTTTAAAGACAGACAAAGATAACTATGTTTAGAATGCTCAAGGAAATAAAAGATTCACTTCCACTTAAAAACACCAGGAAATTATGAAACTGAAATAGGTCAAAATTAGATAAGAAAAATTGACTATTCTAAAAATTTAGAAATACTAGAAAAAACATTGGCCTTGAAAAAAGAAACCTTATTGCTGACATAAATCTTAGACTAAATATTATTCCTGGACTGAATTATAGACAAAATATAGTGGAAGAGAGTATAAGAGCATTTCTACACAAAGTATCAGTGGGCTAATAGCTTCAGGATCAGCATCGTTCTGGAAGCTTCATAGAAATGTGAAACTTCAGGCCCACCCCAGGCCACTGAGATAGTTAACACTTTTGTAAATTCCCCCAGGTAATTCATATGCATGTTAAATTTCAGATGTGCTGCCTTATGGTACTGGAAGAAAATTTTGAGGCATTTGCTCAGAATGCTGAACAGAACAGAAAGACAAGAAAAACATATGAAAATGCAGTTAAGAGTCAAAGATAGACAAAGGATTCTGTATACATGTCATAGGTCGATCCAGAAGAGCAGAACAAAGTATTTGGAGAGATAGTAGTTGAGAATTTTTTGGAATCAAGGACATGGATTTCTCAAATCATAAGTACACCACAAACCCTGAGCAGGACAAATACAGGTGATTTATGCCTCTCTTTTGCTGTATTCTACTTTATTATTAAGGTGTTCCTCCACTGTCCTATCTGTTGTTTGGATAAAAAGTTGTCCCTTTCATAGATAATATGTTAGCTTTCCATGGTAGCTTTTAAGAGTCTCTCTTTATCTTAAAATTCTAGCAAAGGCTGCCCTTTTCTTGGTGCCCCTGGGTTGGTCCCTCTTTGTCTCTTCTTGCCATCTGGGGCCTTAGGGCTGAAAGGCTGTGATTAGGTTGCAGGTCTAGGGAAAAGGTAAGAAAGAGGTTCCATAGCCTCCTTTTCACCTGGGACAACGAGGTAAAATCAGTCTTTTCCATATGGTGCACACCACATCCAAGGTCGAGGCCCCAACCAAAGGCCTTATGGCCTTACAGAAATAATTCGTCTTTACCTACTTGGAGAACCCCTGGGGATATCTTCTTTGTGGACTTGAGGTCAATGTTTGCAACTGCTCAAATCCTTGAGGACCTTGATCTGGAGCCCTCTCTATTTATCAACTTCTTTCCACTTCAGTGTCATTTGGCAGCCAGAATTGGAGTAAGTTCTATGATGTTCACTTAAGGAAGTGACGTGGAATGACATAATGTGAAGCTCCTGTGGTTCAGCCTTTGTTTGTCCTCATCATTGCTTATCTGCATCTGCCTCCTGCTTGGAAACAAAAGTCTGGTTTCATTCTGTTACCGCCACTTTGAGTTTCTCACTTTTCAGTTAGGGATATACATGGTCTCATTCATCAGACATAACCACCAGATGAAACTTCCTAAAAGTATAAACCTGATCATACCCCACACTGGCTTAAAACATTTTAATCATTCCCAGTCACTTTTTTTTTTCCCCACTAGGTGATACTTAACCACAGAGTGGATCTGGGTGTGTAACACAAGAAAGCCTGGCATGGATTCTTTTTCAAGGCTCTATATTTTTCCTTGTAGAATTCATGCAAATTTTACATTTGACCAAAATTGTTTAAAACAAATAGAAAGAGGGTGCCTGGGTGGCTCAGATGGTTAAGCGTCTGCCTTCGGCTCAGGTCATGATCCCAGGGTCCTGGGATCGAGTCCCGCATCGGGCTCCCTGCTAAGCGGGGAGCCTGCTTCTCCCTCTGCCTCTGCCTCTCTGACTCTCATGAATAAATAAATAAATCATTTTAATAAATAAATAAATAAATAAATAAAACAAATAGAAAGAGGTGCCTGGGTGGCTCAGTCAGTTAAGCGTCTGCCTTCGGCTCAGTTCATGATCCCAGGGTCCTGGGATGGAGTCCCACATCATCGGGCTCCTTGCTCAGCGGGGAGTCTGCTTCTCCCTCTCCCTCAGCTGCTCCCCTTGCTTGTGCTCTCTCTCTCTCTCTGTCAAATAAATAAATAAAATCTTTTAAAAAAATAAATGAATAAAAGTAAACAAACATGTTCCTCAAAGTACTGCATAAAACTGGCACTTCAGAAAAATGTTTTGTGGGCGCCTGGGTGGCTCAGTTGGTTAAGCGACTGCCTTCGGCTCAGGTCATGATCCTGGAGTCCCGGGATCGAGTCCCGCATCGGGCTCCCTGCTCAGCGGGGGGTCTGCTTCTCCCTCTAACCCTCTTCCCTCTCGTGCTCTCTGTCTCTCATTCTCTCTCTCTCAAATAAATAAATAAAATCTTTAAAAAAAAGAAAAATGTTTTGTGTTTTTCCTGCCTTCTTCTGGGCAAACTAGGCAAAAAAAAGTCCTCATTTGTCTTCTTTTTAACCATTTTCATTGGCTACACTGCTCGTGCATTCCTATTTCTGTGTCTGCATAGCTTTGTGTTGAGGAAGTACAGAAACCACAAGATAAAATCCATACTCCTAAATATTACATAAAAGGCCTTTGCGACCTGGTCTTGCTGACTTCTCCCCCAGATTTCCCACTATTCCCTGACTTGGAGTGTATGATCTAGGTGCTTTGGGTGTTTCTAAAATCAAAATGGGCTTTTTCTTTTTCTGATTACAGAATAAATAAATACTCTTTATATAAAACTTTAAACAATATAGGAAAAACCTAAGTAAGAAAGTCAAGCATATCCCTTTCCACAGCGCTAATTATCTTAAATTGTTTGTGACTCTCTCGCTCTCTTTCCATCTGTGCCCCTGTGTGTTCATGTGGGCGTAGAAATACATGCACCAGTATACACACGCGCACACACAGACAAATACATACACGTGTATTTATGCACATCTACATACACACAATTCTACAGGCATGGGCTATAAATGCCGATTTTTTGTAGTCACCTTTTTGTGTAGTTTTATAGCGTCTTTTACCAACTCATTAGTTACCCACACCAGATAACCAAAGTTAACAGCCAGGTCTGACTCATAGAATCTCATACAAAGGTACATAGATACTGGGTTTTCGTGTGTAAATATTTAGAAAAAAATGGGGGTCCCTTTCTATGTACTCTGTATCTGCTTTACTCACTTAAACTCTATGACATTATACAAAAGCATCCAAGTCAAAAAGTACAGATGCAACTCATTCTTTTAAATTGTTGCTCACTTTTTTTGATATAAAGGTGTATTGCAATCTGTTCAGTTAGTCTCCCATTGATGGGCTTTTAGGCTCTTTCCAGTTTGCCCTTCCAGTTTTCCTTTTTTTTTTTTTTTAAGATTTTATTAATTATTTAACAGAGAGAGAGTGAGAGAGAGTGCACAAGTGTGCGAGCACACAAGCAGGGGGAGCGGCAGGCAGAGGGAGAGATAGAAGCAGGTTCCCTGCTGCACAGGGAGCCCGATGAGGGGCTCGATCACAGAACCTGGGATCATGAGCCCAGGGCAGACGCTAACCTTTTTTTTGAATTGGATTTTCACTGAATATATTTAGTAATTCCAAGAGGATCAACATTTTTATGATATTAAGTGCTCCCACCCAGCAATATAGTACATAGTTCCACTTAGCGAGGTCTTGTCTTATGTCCTTTAATAAAATTTTATTGTTTTCTTTCTTGGAGTCATGCTTTTCTTGTTCAAAGAGATTCTGAAAAATTTTGCAGTTTTTCTTGTTAGAGAACATTAAAAATGCCTTTCTATTTCCTTTCCTGGCCAGTTATTTCTACTACTGGGGAAAGCAATTGATTAAAAGAAAAAATCTTTCCCATGTTTGCCGTCAGTTCTCCAAATCCCCTTCGTGCCTTTGTACTTTAATCCCTGGTCGTGTTGAAGGATTGCAATTCCCCACACAATGCCTCTGTGCCTTTGCTCTTTCCAGAAGGTCCTTCCCCTACGTCACTGACTCACCCACACCACCTGTGAAGACTGACCACAGCCGTGCCTCCTCCTGGAAGCCTTCCCCTGACACCCCTGTGTTGGCGGGGTCCTCAGCTGCTCTTTCCTGGTATCTCCGTTCATGCGTGTCTTTTGTTTTCTTCACTTTTCACCCCAGTTGTCTTTCTGTGTATAGTCTCACTCAGTGGACTCCGACCTCTGTGGAGTCATGGGTCAGGTCTTAAACAAATCGGGGTTCTCTGAAGCTAGCACCACATCTGGAACATAGTAAATTCTCAAAAAAGAGTGTGGCATGAAACTGCTCTGATTGGAAACAGCTAACGCCAGGCCAGAAAGACCTAACTTTCTAAGGACCTCTGATCTTTTCTGCTACATTACTCTTGATATTTACACATAAGTTACAGATACTCGTTCTTTTAGTACGTAGCTCCCGGAGTTGATTTAACAACACTTTGTTATGTGAAAATCGTGATGGAAGGTGAAGGGCTTGGACCAGCTACAGAAATCTTGATTCTTGTTGGTGAGTGTGACTCTAGAATCCATCCACCAGTAAATTAATGTTTAATGAACACATACTATAGGCCAGATACTGTGCCAGGAGCTGTGAATATAGAGATTTTAAAAACACAGGGGATCCCTTCAGGGAGCTTGCAAAACTCAACTATACAATTACACTATTTAAACAAAATATGCAGCTTGAAGAATATAGTTTGAATCTTACTTTTGGCATTGGACACCATGGATTGTCCTTTAGTATATTTACTCCTATTTGGGGGGGAATCCACTTCTGGCTACTTTTTCTTTTCTTTTCTTTTCTTTTTTTAAGATTTTATTTATTTATTTGAGAGAGAGGGAGAAAGCACAAGCTGTGGGGGGGGCGGGGCAGAGGGAGAGGGAGAAGCAGACTCCCGGCTGAGCAGAGAGCCCGACGTAGGGCTCGATCCCAGGACCCCGGGATCATGGCCTGAGCTGAAGGCAGATGCTTAACCAACCGACTGAACCACGCAGGCCCCCCTTGGCTACTTTTTCTACCAGGACTACTGCCAAGTCATGCGGTGCCCTCAAGCAAATTAGAAAATGTCACACCGTCTTTGGGGCAGACTAGGCAAAAAAAAGAGAAGTCCTCACATGTCTTCTTTTTAACCATTTTTGTTGGCTGATCATGTACTCGATGACTTTACAATAAGTCAATAACCAGAATTTTCGTTAAAGGGAGGAAGGAACTATCATTTCAATTCTCCCTGCTACTCCTCTGTGACTTAAAAGTGGGCTGAATAATGCCACTCAAAGACTTCTACATCCTGGTCCCTGGAGCCTGTGAATACGTTAGTTTGTGTGGCAAAGGGCACATCCCTTGAGTGATTAAGTTAGGGATTTTGAGATGGGAAGACTCTCCTGGATTTTCCAAGTGAGCCCAATATAATTTCAAGGGTCCTTATAAAGAGGGAGGCAGGAGGGTCAGAGTTAGAAAGATTTGAAGATGTTTTACTGCTGCCTTGAAAGATGTAGGAAGGGGCTGTGAGCCAAGGAAAGCTGGTGACCTCTAAAAGCTGGAAAAGGTAAGGAAATGGATTCTCCCCTAGAGCCTCCAGGGAGAGTGTGGCCCTGTAGACCCCTTGATTTTTGGCCCAGTGAAACCCATTTTGGACTTTTGATCTCCAGAACTGCAAGAGTAAATATGTGTTGTTTTAAGTCACTAAGTTTGTGTTAATTTATTACAGCAATGACAGGAAGCTAATACAAAGAAACAAAGTAGCTAAACTAGGGTGTTGGCTCCAGCAGGCTCTTTGTGGGAGTATGGTGAGACCCACCCCACAGGGAAACTCCACCAAGGCAGTTCGACGCCGATAAAGTGAGAGAGGGCGGGCCCCCATCTCATTTTATAAGGGTCAAGAATCAAGCTGGAAATATCCTACTGGATACCACAGACCAAAAAATAAAATTCATAAATAAGACATAACCCAAGAATCAGGAGTCAAGCAGAGATTGGAGTATGAAAGGCTCAGATAAGAAACAGGAAGGAAGGGTGCAGGGTGTTGCTTTGCCACCCTCTTGGGAGCATCCTGAGTGTAATCGGAAGCTGGCCCCTGTACTCAGAGGACAGAGAGAGACTGAAGACAGAGGCAGCCACTCCAGGTCGGCAGGTGGCCATTTTAATAATAGCAAAGGGCACGACCCTTATCATGGGTGGCAGCAGTGGATCTCTGCACCCACCCTCCAAATCTTAGAAATTTATAGAGGCCCTAACTGTGCTCAGTCACATATCCTACAGGTGTTCTCAACACCACATCACCATCTCAAGGTTATGTCCTTGGAGCAGCCTCTGGGAACAGAAAAGGCAAGTGGGACCCACATTCCCGGGACAGAGGAGAGACTGAAGAACTTTTGAGTGCCCAAGCCTAGCTCATGGGTCAGTTGGTGCCCACATGTCTTTGATGACATTCCCCAACATAGGGTAGCTTCATGAAAGGATATCGGATTAGCCAAAGTTTATTAGAAAGTGGGCACCAAAAGCTTAAGGAAAGTCTAGATGACTTAGCAGAATCCCTTAGTGGAAACATCTCATTTATTGACGACTGACTACCAGTTAGCATAAGTATTTCATTTAATTTGCATAATAACCCCATGAGTTGGGTGTTATAACCCTTGCTTTACTAATGAAATTCACAGAGGTTAATTAAGTGACTTGTCCGAGGTCGCAGAAAACACTAGGAAGTGAAGGTGGGGTTCACCTCATCTCTCCAATCCCAGGAGCCTTGTTCTTTCATCCAAACCATGCCACCTTCCTTTCAGGAAAAATGTTTGTTGACTTTTTTGGTTGTATGCACAGTTCAAAGCAGAAAAACATGATGTCACCTTTTGAGATACTCATTTTATCAGTG
Organism: Neomonachus schauinslandi; assembly: GCF_002201575.2. Taxonomy (NCBI): domain Eukaryota; kingdom Metazoa; phylum Chordata; class Mammalia; order Carnivora; family Phocidae; genus Neomonachus; species Neomonachus schauinslandi. The sequence goes on along the minus strand of NC_058410.1, from coordinate 143,365,346 downwards.
AGAACTTGAAAATGAAGTTAAAAATTAAGCAGCAGAGTCAGACTCAGGTGTTCTGCTCTGAGGATGTAGGCCAGACCTGATGCTGTCTGACTGCCACGTGGCTCATTACTTATCCTTGTGAAACTCTGTGGAATTATTTGAAAGGGAGGAAAGGATAGAAACTTCTTCAGGGAGCCTTATAGTCTAGGGCTTAAAATACTGGTTTAATGGTGAAGGTAAGTGCTTTTCTTCTTTTTGGGTCAGAGGATAATTACTAATCAATCAGAGATCCATTAAAGGGAGGGAACAGTTTGAGGGGAAGTCAGAGGAAAACTGTTAACAGCAGCCTAAGGATTCCCGCCTGGGAATGGTTTCTGTTTCCAAAATGAAGAAGAGACTTTCTAAAGCATGCAATCGATTCAATCGATTCAATTGAACAAGGCTTGAAAGGCCACCAGGGGCCAATGGACACTGGGCAATTCTCTGAGGATTCCGTATTAGCTGTGACACCTTGATGAGTTGGATGGGTTTCACTGTGGGATAAAATACTGGATCAGAACTAACCAGGTTTGGGCTTGGGGACTGTGGCAAATGAGTCTTTTCAGATTTCTATGTATATTTGAGATTGTCTCTCAAGAAAAGGAGAATATGAAGTTGTGAATAAGATTAAAGGCAAGAACACCTGTATGCTTGTAGAGCTCACCTAGTTAGTTGCCCTCATCGGACAGCTCAGGAAAGGTGCCCAGAGAGATTATGATTATGGTGCTATGGCAGGAAGCCCTAGGCGCAAACTCAGTGAAGGTGCCTTCTCCCAGTCTGCCAGAGAAGATCCCTGGTCCAAAGCACAGTTGGGCTCGTACAGGCCTGAAAGACAAGCCTGAGGTTGTCTCTTGGAAGAAAGGAGCACAGGCACTCCTGCGGATATCCTGGTGAGCTGAGCTGTGAGTCCCCCAAGGCAGTGACCCAACTGCCCCTGATTTGGGCCTTACCCTGCTTTCTAGGATCACCCACTATTGGTGCTTGATACACTTTTTCTTTTTCTTTTTTCATGATTAAATCCATAAGTGAATTGACAGCATGACTTAAAGGACCTATTGGAATAACAAGTTTTATTTCAGCACGGTAGGCAGAAATAAAGGTAGAATCTTTCAGAAAGGTAGGCAGGTGATAAAAAGGGGCCTCAGTTTTACTAACATTGAAAACATTGCTTCTTCGCATGTTCTCTGATGTCTGTAGCAAGATGCATCCCTTCTTCCCCCATCTCGTGGATTCTAGTTCAGAAGAACCTTCTTTTAAAAGGACATGTTTAAAACCAATTTAACAATCAATCAAAAGCACTTCCAGAGAAATGTATTTTATCTGCTCTAAATCTGTACTTATTAACCTGAGAGGGCCCGAGTGCCAATCTTGTGAGTGTTGATTATTAGTAACAGTTTACAATGCATACTTTACATTTAGAAGACATGCCTCAAACCATTTTTTTTCCACTCACAACTGTCCCGTGAAGTAATATCATCCCCATATTACCTCTTTTTTTTTTTTCTATTTCCTGTTCAATTAAAGCTCTGGTAGCTTATGAAAAATGCACAATCTGGTTTACCCAGATTGTAAATGGCACAGAAGAGCTTGGTCCCTGGATACCCTTTGAACTACAGGTTCATACTCTTCAACCACATGTAACATTTACTCTGAGTAAACTGGGGGACTCGACTAACAGAGATGATGCAAGACAGGCTGAGGATTAGGGAAATCTAAGAGCAATAAAAAGACTACTCTAACAAAATAGTGGGCTCCAGACTGAAACAAATAGGAAAAAAGACTGCTCTTTTGCTTCTGCATAAACTATATTGTTGACATTATTAATTTATATCAACTACAACTCTATACTGTATCATCAAATTATTTTTAAAAGGAAGAACTTTCGTTTACTGTCTATTCAATTTTTCTATATTTACTTAGAGCTTTGGTGCTAGGACTCACTAGTTTTTAGAAGTGTCACTCCTGAATGGGAAGGTCCTTAACTGTTTACAACTGGACTAAGACTCAACCCACTGTCTCTGAGTTCATATCAGTCATGATAAGGCTCAGACCCCAGCACTTCATATGCTTCTGTGATTATTTTGGGAAAGTAGTTTTCATTATTACATCACTGAGAGACCCTAGTGTAGAGTAGTTTGGGATGTCTGCCCAATTTCTCTCTTTGTCCCATGCAAAGGAAATAGGAAATTAATAAGTGAAATCAGCTATTGAGACAAAATTCAAAACAGTATGTGAAATCATGAAAACTAAGGTAGGGATGGCAACAAGTGGAAGGAGGACAGCTGAAGTGACAGGTCTGTGATACAATTCCACTAGCAAACAAACAAACAAACAAAAAGCAAGAAAAACTAGTCATATTTCCTCTCTTCAATATTCAAAGCTCCACTTGAAAGTATTTTCATCATCAAATTTCCTTCTGGAATAAATGTTTAAAACCATTTAAAGCCATATGAATTCTTCTGTAGAATACCTCAAAATGAAGCTACCCTATTGTGTTCTAAGCTGAGCTTAAAACAGGAACATAAAGGGAAAGTGTATTTACAGATAGGATAAGTAACAGTCTGGCCATCCGGAGAGCTGGTGCTGGCTCTGTAAACCATGTGACTGGGAGTCAACCTCTCAGACGTCCTGCACACCGATTTTCTCACCAGCAAAATGAACAGTTGGGCCAGAGGATCTCTGGAGTGTCTTTCAGCTCTAGAGTTCAAGACTGATTGGTGAGGTTGGTGGGAAAGCTTTCAGGGGAGTATGGACACTACTAATCACATGTACAGCAAGGAAGTTCCCTTTAGGCAAGTCTTGGGAATTTACCCAACAAGGTAAATCAGCCAGAGAGTGGTCCAAACTCCAGGTAAACGAGGTGTCCTTTCCATTGTGCTTCAGCTAGGATCTGAGTGAAAAGCACTGAACTGGGCTTCTGACACCATCCAGATGTTAGCAAGACTTGAAGGCCTTCCACAGCAGGACAAAAGCCAACATGTTTCCTGGTGCTGACCTTGTCTGGTTTAGGCACTGGGCATCTATTTAGGTCAGGGTAAACAAATGAGAAAATTTCAAAACTTCGAGGGGGAGATCTTATTCTTAGAATTCTAGAAACTTTGGCAAGCAGAAGGCTATCCTGTCTATGCTAACGAAGCCTAATTACCATTTTTTCAATTAGATTCCTCCGGGTATAAAATGAGTATCTGTGATTTGGGGGAAAAAAAAAATCACTAGGTGGATCTGGAAAATCGTAAAGAATAATGTGAGCACCGTGTTCTATAACCCAGAATTGGCCCCGGCTGGTACTTGTGTGAATCTTTTTCTTTTTCTGCGCATGTGCAGGAATCAACACGGGCACGGCCACTGCTCTGTACTCGAGAGTACCTGCATTTCCCTCACAGTCGTCAACATCTTGGGGATGTTATTTTAAGAAAGTCCATCATAAGAATCTATTAAAGTTGACTCACTAAAAACCTTTTGGTTAGGTTAATTTGTCTCCAATATTATGCTGTAATAACTAATCCTGCAAAGAATTTTTTGGACAAAACTCTTCATCTTACCGTTCCTTATGAGCCTCTGTCCTAAAGTCATGGAATATGAACGTCCCTAAAGGTGCAGATAATTCTTGTTAAGTTGATGTGCAGAAAGAAGGCAAAATTCTGGGTGATGAAATATAAGCATGATACATGTATTTATAAAGTCATGGAGGCTTCAGTTTAGGGACAGCTGCAAAACTGACAGTATTCTGAGGATACGGATTGTTCCTAAAAGAAATAAGTGTATGTATCCACAAAGAGAGTTCGGCCGGTATACAAATATCAAGCTAAACATGTCCACTTGGGGATCATGAATTCGCTTTTCCTGTCAAAAGAACTGGGTTTATTTGTAATTGTAGTAGAAAGTCCCACTCTGTGATTTTACAGATGCTCTGAAGAACTTTTCAGTCCAATAAAGTGTCCAATTTGTGTGTAGCCAAGACAGCAGGAAACATTTCTGAGCCTCAAATGAGTATACCTAAGTGTTACGCAATGTCATCCTTCTTGTTCAGAGAAGACCCAATGTGGCATTGTTCTGGTTGTCCAGAAGGAACAGAAACACGGCCATAAGGAAAGCAAGGGTGTTCTGGAACTTTCTTGTCAGCTCCTGAGCTTATTTAACTTTCCTGTCCTCTGATCCACCCGCAGCCACGGTACTCCTCGCCTCGGCACAGTTCTCTGTGGTTTGCAAGTTTCTCATTCAATTCTTTTTTTTTTAAAGATTTTATTTATTTATTTGAGACAGAGAGAATGAGAGAGAGAGAGCACATGAGAGGGGGGAGGGTCAGAGGGAGACGCAGACTCCCCGCCGAGCAGGGAGCCCGATGCGGGACTCGATCCCGGGACTCCAGGATCATGACCTGAGCCGAAGGCAGTCGCTTAACCGACTGAGCCACCCAGGCGCCCTTTTCTTTCTTTTTTTTTTCAATTCTTGGGGCAGCACTCAGAAAGAGGCTGATTCTTACTGAACAGATGAGCGAAGGGATAGTTGCAGAATTTAAACAACCAGTTCTAAGTCACATAGCCCGATTTTCTTATAAAAACCGAGTCCTCCGTTAGCTTAACAAGAGTGTACTGCAAAATGTAAATCGCATAGCTGTGTTGGATCAAAACTTTGATGCTCAGAGAAGGCCACATTCACATGAAAAGTTATTTGTGTGTCTTGTTTTGGACTGTTGTTCATCCCATAGATAAAACCCAGTCGTGGTGAAAGAGATTCAGGGCAGAGGGAAAGTTCACACGCTGTGCCACTATTTCCCAAAGAAGCCAAATGGACAAGAAGTCTTCCACCAGGAAAGGTAAACCCTCCCCTCCGGTTTGCAGGCACTTCATGGAAGAGTGGGCACTCATCTCCAGCGCTGTTCTTTTCCTTGCTTTCTCCTCTGAATTTTTTTTTTTAATCATGTCACCCGTTATAAAGACTCAAAGACTCAATAGAACATTGTACTAGCTCCAGCCCCTCATTCTGTTACCTGTTGTTTTTTTGTTTAGGGAGCCCCACTGAGTTACTTATCAGAAATCAAGCCAAATGACCAATAAATACTGGGACATAAGGAATGGAATAAATCTTGAAAAAGTCATTTTAAACAACCTATGTATGAATTCTTCTATAGTGTTATTGCCAAGTGGCTGGCTATTTCCCAGAGCTTGGAATCCTCCAGTAGCATAGGAATAACTCTTTTGCAGGCAAATAATCCTATCACTGAGCCTATTTGGCCATTAAAAATGATTTCTTTCATTATATTTTTATCTGCTTGTTCACAGGTCCTCTCTTTATTTCTCCTTAGTTCTAGTTCTCCAAATTCACAGAAAAAAAATCGAATCCATCATTCACTTGGGAACCCTTGCAATATTGGTCCATTGTTCCACTTTGTGGGGACTTTTCAAAAAATGTGTTCTTCTTGGAGACACCTGAGTGGCTCAGTTGGTTAGGCGGCTGACTCTTGATTTCAGCTCAGGGTCCTGAGATCGAGCCCCGTGTCGGGCTCCACGCTCAGCAGGGAGTCTGCTTGAGTCTTCTCTCTCTCCTTCTCCCTCTGCCCTTTCTCTCTCAAATAAATAAATAAATCTTTAGAGAAAATGTGTTGTTCTTTTAACATATGGAATAATTGTCCAGCACTGTATCTCACCTGCAAACTCAGTAAAGATGGTTCTCCGCATTAGTTTTTTAAGAGCTGAATGCATATGCAGTCAGGTCTAGTGACACCCAACAAAAATGTTTCCAAGTGAACATCAAACCAAGGAATCAGTGGAGGTGCTCATTTACACACACTCTCTCAAATATTTCAAAGAGAATCCTTGGAGGTTTGGTTAGCTTCCTGCAACAGCAGTTCTCTAAGTATAAACTTCCAAGCTTTATGGTGAATGAATATGCAGAACAGACAGGACTTCTGACTTGCAGCTGGGTGACTTGGGTTTTATCACCGGCTCTGCCACCGTCTCCCCCATTCAGTTTATTTTGGGACAATGTGATCTAAATGCCTTCACTTAGGTTTTCCTGTAGTTACTATCTGCTTCCCATACCTCTGGGAAAAAAGGCCATATTTGCTTTACTTGACTGTAAGATCCCAGATTGATTCTCTTCCAGCGAACTAAAGAATATGGCAAAGGAACGTTGTATGTAGTCGTGGTTATTTCAGTGAAAAAAGGCCGTGGGGCTGAGTGAGGTCTCTGATGTTTTTTTCAGATTTAGCCATGGGACACGTGGAAAGATGGTGGCCTCAGTCAGGATGTTCATTGTGTGCTTCCATATTGTCCTCTAGGTCCAGATTTCTGTTCCTTACGCTATGGACTGGCTCTCATCATGCACTTCTCAAATTTCACCATGATAACCCAGCGTGTGAGTCTGAGCATTGCAATCATTGCCATGGTGAACAGCACTCAGCAGCATGGTCTGCCCAATGCCTCCACAGAAGGACCTCTTGCAGACACTCTCAACAACCCCAGCAGATCCATGAAGGAATTTAATACAGGGGTAAGTATCATGGAGAATGAGGCTCTTTGTCGAGAGGGAAAACCCAGTTTGAAAGGAAGGATCTTGATTCTGTGAAGCATAGAAGCATGAATTTTCAATGACCAACCGAAAAAAGACTGGAATTTTGTTTTTGAGAGATTTCTTACCTCTGTGATAAAAATAATCCTTCATTGAGATTGTTATGATTATAAGGCGGGGGGGGGACTATAGAAAAAATTGTGAAAACTTCCACAAAGAAACAGAATACTAGGTGTCTTCCATGAAAAACTTGGCACAGAGCACATCCTTCTGCCAGATTCTATGTAGATCTCTGCACCTTTCCTTGTCTTGGGGCCATTCTGCAACTCTGTAAGTTCTATATAACAAATAGTAATGCAAGGGATTTTTGCCATGGCTCTGCAAATGAATTTTGTCCTGTGGAAAATCAATTGATACTCTCCTCACTTGCCACTCAGTTGAATAAGCCAATTTTGCCATATATTTAAAATCTAATTCAGTATTACTTCCTACTTATGGGTCTTTGAATTCTCTTTGGACCAGTTGTAACATCTTACCAATTCCCTTATTAATCAATGAGTTAAATAAAATCTTTATCACAATATTGTATGAGAATTATGATTACACCTTATTTTTAAATTTTTTCTTTAAACTATCATTTACTGTACATTCCTAATGTCACCCTTGTATTTCATGACTTTATTACCTTGGCCCCAGCTTATTTATAATAATCTCTCTGCCTCCAGTCTTTTCTCCATAATTCATCCTACACATTCACATTCTCATGCTCAAGATTCCAGGATACCTTCAAGTTGCCAAACTTCTCTCTTGACGTGCTTGCTCCTCCAAAATCTGGCCCCACTTCTCAGCACACTCAGATCTGCTCTCAGTGGCCCAGGTTCTGAGTAAATCAGAGCCCTGGTTAGTTTCTCTTCATCTGGTATCATTTCAAATGCTACAAGTTCACTTTTGCTCTTCAATAAAAATGAATCTTCCTATTTCTCTTTGTGCAAATCATTGTCATTCTTCAAAGGATGGATCAAGTATTGCTTCCTTCCTGGGATCTTCGCAAATTGTTCTTCCCTCTTCTCAAAGTCCCTATTTTACTGATGTTTATCCTCAAACTTGAATTCTCACCTGAATCATATATCTTGCATTATTTATAATTATTATAAATGGATAAAAATAGTTCATATTATATATATATGTATGTATTTTTGCTTCTTTACTTCAGTTTATAGCATGATGCCACATATCTAGTAGGCTACCAAAAATTATTTATTGGCTTACATCATGAGAAGAATGTGATCTTATTAATATGCAATATGTGTTTTAGGAAGTCATCTCTGCCAAGGCAGACCATAATTCCTAAACTTGATTTTAAGGACTAATTTTGATGAGAGGTCAGTAAAGTTGTGTTTTTTTAATTTTTGAAATGAGAGTCAACATGTCCCCTAACTTTTCTCAGAAGCAAGTATTTAAAGGAAGCTCTTTTTCAGATGAAATATCTCTCAATGGCCTTTTTTCATTTAATATCTTCCTATCGTGTATTCATTTCTTTATCTCTTTTCTTCTTCATTTCTTTTGATTTTACTCCCCCTCTGAAAGGAGCAGATTAGGGGTATAATTGGTTGTTTGTTTGGAAGAGGTGGGATATCTGTTCTGTAAAAAATACAACTGATGAATCACTAAATTATCTCTGAAACTAACAATACACAATTTGTTAATTAAGTTGAACTTAAATAAAAAAAAATTTTAAAGAAAATAAGTAAGATCTTTTAAAAAAACGAAAAAAAATACCGAAAAGTGGATTTTTATACTAGAATCCCACCAACCCTAAGCAGCACTGGTTTTAAAGTAGATTTTCATAACAGAACTTCTTAGCAAATAATTTTCTTTCTTCCCCTCCACACCCCACCAGGCCTCTGTATATGAATGGAGCCCAGAGACTCAGGGTATCATCTTTAGCTCCATCAGCTATGGGATAATAGTGACTCTGATCCCAAGTGGATATTTAGCAGGGATATTTCGAGCAAAGCAGATGCTTGGTGCTGGTCTGCTGATCTCCTCTCTTCTCACCCTCTTTACGCCGTTGGCTGCTGACTTCGGAGTGATTTTGGTTATTGTGATTCGGACAATCCAGGGCATGGCCCAGGTATCCAGCTACTTTCTCATTCTGAGTGGGATACAGGTGCCCTAATTCTACTGGAGATCAAAGGTCTTAATGATTTTCCTTTCAGGGAATGGCATGGACAGGTCAGTTTACAATTTGGGCCAAGTGGGCTCCCCCACTTGAACGAAGCAAGCTCACCAGCATTGCGGGCTCAGGTAAGGATGTGCATATGGATGACAGCTTTGTAATCTGCTTTGCCCCCAGACGACGACGCATCTTCCCTTCTCTGCATGGGATGTTTTGGGGGGAGAGGGAGAAAGTGCTACCCAGAAATTTGACAATGTGAGACAGTTACATAACACCTGTGAGAGAAAGAAAGATACGTCAGTGCCATATATCTACTAAGGCTCAGAAGCAAGAGGCCACTGTGAGCTTGGGTAGTCAGCAAAGCATTGTCAGAAAATGTCTGTAACTTAAATCGGCATAAATGCAAAAAGATCAAGTAAACTTAGGGGCGCCTGGGTGGCTGAGATGGTTAAGCGTCTGCCTTTGGCTCAGGTTATGATCTTAGCGTCCTGGGATTGAGTCCCCTGAAGGGATCTCTGCTCAGTGGGAAGTCTTTCTCTCTGCCCCTGGCCCCTTCATGCTCACACTCTCTCTCTCAAATAAATAAAGTCTTTTAAAAAAAAGATCAAGTAAGCTTATATAATACTTACCCATGGTGTATAAACACTATTTTGGCAAAGATATACACGTGAGAATTAAGACTATCAGATTTCACAGTGGTAAGGAGAGAAATCAGGCTGGAAAGTTGAGTTTAAAGAGCCCACGTGATTTCTGAGCTCTTTGCTATTCTGAGCTAATCTTCACAGCACCTCTCTGATAATTAACAATTTTTAAACTCTCATTTTACAAAGGAGGGAATTAACATATGCAGAAATTAAGTAAATTGCCCAAATACCAATAGCCAGCCTGTGACAGAGCTGAGATCTGAGCCTAGGCAGTTTGACCCCAGAGCGCACTCTCAGTCGCCCCGCCGTCTGCCTCTCCAGGGCATGTGATCAGATCACACCAAGGACTTAAATGATTTTATCACTGCCATTTGCCCCAACTGGTAGCACTGGAAGTGTATACTTGCAGAATAGAAGTGAGGTTCCCTCAAGCCTCTCACTCCCAGCTCCAATGTACAGCTGCATCCTACAGATGCTTTTTACTCCAAAGCAACCCTCCTGCGTTCTGGCTCCTTCCATTGCAGTTGTCCTGTCTTCTCTATCTATAAATGCTCTTGATGAGGGAGCAGAAGGCTAGCGGAGGACAAAGCACAAGCTGACAGCCCACAACTCCCACTCCTGGGTGGGATATGTGTGATATTCTTCCAGGAAGCCCCCAACTATCTTAATGTTAACGCCTTGCTAGAGGAGGAAAAACAACCTTGACTTGACAATGGCAAGGTCTCTGGTATCTGGTTGGTCCTCTTTAGCATATGAAAGTCCTTTTGAAAACCTCCCTTTGCCTCACCTCCCCCAGTCCCACAGTATATAATCAGCCTCCCCTCCCAACCCCGGGGCAGCAGCTCTTCCTGCCCACGGGTCCTGTCCCCAGGCTTTAATAAACCACCATTTTGCACCAAAGACGTCTCAAGAATTCTTTGTTGGTCGTCGGCTCCAGACCTCACCCCACCAAACCTCACCTATATTCCAAAACCACATCACTCTCAGCTAGTCTTCTCTCTCCTCAGCTTTGTTCCCTGCAGACTTCTCTTCCCATCAAAGCCAAGTTACCTCCTTAAAGCACAGATAAGGCATCTTTGCTCACTTGCTTGGACTTCAATGCGTTCCTCCATGACTGCAGACAAAAATGGATCTCCTTATTGCGTGGATACAAAGATCGGCTGCTATATGGTCCCAATCTGCTTTGCCACTCAGCATCCCTCTGTAGGCAAGGCTCACGTCACACCACCTACAATCTGCACTTACCTTCTCTCTGGCTCTACTATCCTGGCCCATTTTCCTGGAAGGTCCTCTACTCCTAGCTTCTTTTACCCAAAATCCATCCATTTCACTGCTTAGCTCATGTAAACAATTTGTAAGCCTCATTGTCAACTTCAACACTCTCCTCTTGTATACATCCATAGCATACTATAGTTGATTACTGTAGCTGTATTCCACATCCTTCTTTTCCCCTGAAGTGCAGATTGGGACCCATTCAGGAGTCATAAAATTAATGTAGTGGGTCAAAACCAGTATTTAAAAACAAAATAGAATAGAATAGAAAATGTTGGAGTGCATTACACATGGTGAGTCTAAGTATTGACTCATGAAACTTTTGTTTGAGTTTTATGCATGTGTATGTTTAGTGTCGTCGTGTAAAATGCGTTTCTTATTGTGGATCTCTGTTAAATATGTTCAAATTCCAAAGTCTACACTATATTATATTTGTAATAGTGAATTTGGCTCATGCTTTTCTCTCCAGCTGGACTGAAGTCTCCTTGAGGTCAGAGACTGTATCTTATTAATCTGTGTAAGACTTTTCTTTCCTGTCCTCAACCTCATATTGCACCCTGCCAGAATGCAACTCTGATTCTAAGGAAATACTGGTGGGCTATGATTGCAGAGTTTCTATGACAAACTAAGGGATTTGTACTGGGCTCATTGGTGTTAAGGAGCTCTTGAAGTGTCAGGAGGCATACCATTCTTGTTTATCAATTCTAAGTACTTCACATGATGTTACTAGGGGAGATCTGTGAACAGGAAGAAATACTCTCCTCACTCAGTAATTCTACGTCTGCCTCCACTCTGTTGGGACAATGTCCAGGGAGGCCACTCAATCTCAGCCCTTTGCTGTCTTCATAACGTGCCTTTTTTGTCCCTCTTCTCTTCAGGGGCAGCGTTTGGGTCCTTCATCATCCTCTGCGTTGGGGGACTAATCTCACAGGCCTTGGGCTGGCCTTTTATCTTCTACATCTTTGGTGAGTCATTTTCCCCTGAATCCCAAGCCCTCTGTTTGCCAGCCGTTTGGTTGGATGCCCACATGACCTGTCACCCATTCCCATGTGAGAGAGAACGTTGAAGATTGGTAGCTCCCTCCCTCCAATCTAGGAGATGACTCTGTGTGGTGTTGACGTTTGAGGAACTGGGAATGCAGCCTTCCCCTCCCACCCCAGGCATCTTCTGTAGAATCTCCACCACCACATCTGAAATGCCAGGTCTAGTTGCCTTGTGGTTAAAATGTCAGTGTCACCAAAAGTTGGTGGAATACACGTTAAACATGCCTTCATATTTTATTGTAATTATTATTTCTGCCAAGATGCCCTTAACCTATGCTCTACCAGGCAAATCTTGCAAAGCTCATTTAAATGCACCCTTCCGGGGGCGCCTGGGTGGCTCAGTCGGTTAATTGTCTGACTCTTGTTCTTGGCTCAGACCTTGATCTCATGGTCGTGAGTTTGAGCCCCTCCCTGGGCTCCATGCTGGTTGTGGAGCCTACTTAAAAAAAAATGCATCCTTCCCTAGGGAAACTTCCGGGGCTTATCACATCAGATGCAGTCTTTTACCTTCTTCAAATGACAGATCTTAGCAATGAGACACATTTCTGTTCTATTGTTATAACCAAATGATGTCATTCAATATGGTTCTGGCTTGTATGGCTCTCTCATTAATGATGTTAATCCCAGGTCATCTTTGGTCCACACGTGTTAATCAGGTATTGTCAAGAAATATTTCTTCTGGAAATTCATAATGAACGTATTGTTTGAATACAAATAGCATTGTCTTTTGCAAATGTGCTGGAAATTTTGCTTTGCCACACTGATTTTCTGGCAGGTTGTTTCGTGTGTGTATGACTCCTATGTTCTCCAATCCTGACTACTCAGATCTTCCAAAATAAGACAGTAACGTGTGTAATAAGAAATTGCTGTTAATGACACATAACACCATAAACCACTGGAGTCCTAAGAGTAATTAACCAGCTATGCAATGGTGCATTCATGCTCAGTTCTCTCCAAAGGGCTCTGACGTTGACAAATGGCACTCTAAATTTGAGAGGTGGTATCTGGAGAGCTTTTAAAAGGAGATTTGTAGGGGCGCCTGGGTGGCTCAGTTGGTTAAGCAACTGCCTTCGGCTCAGGTCATGATCCTGGAGTCCCGGGATCGAGTCCCACATCGGGCTCCCTGCTTGGCTGGGGGTCTGCTTCTCCCTCTGACCCTCTTCCCTCTCGTGCTCTCTGTCTCTCCTTCTCTCTCTCTCAAATAAATAAATAAAATCTTAAAAAAAAAAAAAAAGGAGATTTGTAGAAGCACCTGAGTGGTGCAGTCTGTTAAGTGTCTGACTCTTGGTTTTGGCTCAGGTCATGATCTCAGGGTCCTGGGATCAAACCCCACATCGGGCTCTGTGCTTAGCAAGGAGTCCACTTGAGATTCTCTCTCCCTCTCCCTCTGCCCCTCCTGCTCGTGCTGTCTCTCTCTCTTTCTCTCTCTCTCACTCAAATAAATAAATAAATCTTTTTTAAAAAGCAGAGATTTGTAAAAGAATTGAAATAAAGAAGCAGGCCAGTTTAGTTCCTTATGGTGGAATAACCATGAATTGATAGGTGTGTTTTGAGGGGGATGTGGGCCACATCAGAGGAAACTCCCTTCTCCCAGCACAGAAATCTACCCAAAAATTAATGGGGTCCCGGCTTCCCAGGTAGCATTGGCTGTGTCTGCTGTCTCCTGTGGTTCACGGTGATTTATGATGACCCCATGCATCACCCATGCATAAGCGTCCGGGAGAAGGACTACATCGTGGCCTCACTGGCTCAACAGGTATGGTGCATCCTTCCTACCTGTGGACCATGCGGAGGCCCCTACGGCAGGGTGTGGGGCTCATGGGAGAGGCACCCGCACGCCTGTTCTAACCCCACGTTGATTAGATATTTCCTTTCAGTCCAGTTCTCCCAGACGATCTGTCCCCATAAAGGCTATGGTCAGATGCCTACCACTTTGGGCCATTTTCACGGGGTTTTTCAGCCATTTCTGGTTATGCACCATAATCATAACATACCTGCCGACGTACATCAGCTCTGTGCTCCACGTGAACATCAGAGATGTGAGTATCCTTCCGGTGCTTCTATGGAAACGATAATGGCAATAAGGAGAAATAGTTCCACGATGCCTACTGCACTCTGGCCTTGCACATAACCACTCATTTAACCTTCACAATGACCTTGAGAAAGGCATGTAATGATTCCTATTGTCCAGGCATCGACCTGGGGACATGTGAGGTCAGCTGATGTGCCTTGGATTGCACAACCACTGAGTGGCCCAGCAGCTTCAAGAGCTGAGTCCTCAACCACTGAACAACACCACCACACCAGCCGATTCTTCCGTGTCCCTTAGAGATTAATAGCACTTTTCTCCCTGAGACCAGTGTAATGCCATGTAACTGGCCCTCTTACCTGAGGCGGTGTTCTTCTTCTGTGGAAAATAAGAACTTTTAACTTCCTAAAAACCACTCAGAATATCCGGGGGTGGCTAACAGTTGTCTGTGGAACTGATAAGCATTGGGGCCATTTGCACATCTGCACTCATCGTACATGTTTCCTTCCTGCAGAGTGGGGTTCTGTCCTCCCTGCCCTTCATTGCTGCTTCGAGTTGTACGATTCTAGGAGGCCAGTTGGCAGATTTCCTCCTGTCCAGGAACCTTCTCAGATTAATAACTGTACGAAAACTCTTCTCATCCCTAGGTAAGGATAGGTGCGTGGGCTTGCTTAACTAATCCCTTTTCCCACACCTGGTCTGAGAGGGGGCCTGATGGTGTGTCTCATTGCCCAGGGCTCCTCCTTCCATCGCTATGTGCCATGGCCTTGCCCTTTGTGGCTTCTAGTTACGTGACAACCATTATTTTGCTGATACTCATTCCTGGAACCAGCAACCTGTGTGATTCGGGGTTCATCATCAACACCTTAGATGTCGCCCCCAGGTAAGACCTTTCTCCATTTGTTCCCCTCACCCGGGCCCTTTTGGAGGTGTTAGGCCTCAGCCTTTTTCTTGCAGCTCTTTCATGTTATGACATGCACAAAATGATTGTTCAATAATGACAAGTAACTAGAAACGTCAGTACGTGGCCATGACCTATTATGGCATTTTAAGGACAACAGTTCCCAATCTCGGCCAGTAATCATTTAGATGAAAAGCTTTCCAAGCCTCCCCACCAGAGACGGAACTGTATGCTCTGGGAAAGGGCCCCCACACGTGTGTTTTGGAAAAGCTTCCAGAGTGTTGATAATATCAGCTCCCACATATGTATGCACTTGCCATGAGCCAAACCCTACTTGATAGGCAGATATTAACACATCTAATCCTCACAACTGCATGAGGTAGGTCCGATTGTTATCCTCACTCTAAAGGCGAGAAGACTGAGTCACGCCAAGGTGAAGTGACAGGACTGAGGTCACACAAAGGCAGAGCCAGGCTTTGGCCCCAGACAGTTTGTTTGGAGTCTGCGGTCCTGGGCAGTGCATACACTGCCTGTCTTGCTGAGCGGCCTCGGGATGGGGGTGGCAGGTGGATCCTGGGCTCCCCAGAGACTGAAGTGGCCCCTGGTTGTTGACTTGGCAGAGAGGTGATTTCAGGGTTGGCAAACAGGCATTACCCCGAATGTCTTTAGGTAAACGAAACACTGCATTGGGCAAAATAACTTTGCTATTATAATGGAACTGCATTAAAGTTGAGTTGCTGAAAAGCCCCAGATAGCTTTCTACATAAAATCATCTGTAAAATCTTCGGCCCACAGGTATGCAAGCTTCCTCATGGGAATCTCAAGGGGATTTGGGCTCATCGCAGGAATCATCTCCTCCACGGCCACCGGATTCCTTATCAGTCAGGTTGGCCAGTTTCTTGAATGTCTGCAAGTGGCAGGTATTGTTTTAGGCCCAGGGACTCATGGCGGGGCCTCTGCTCTCCAGGATGGCGTGTTCTGACAGAGACAGCAAGCGTGGATGTCAATTCAGTCCCTTTATTCGCAGGGGACTCGAAATGACAGTCTATTAGGTCAGATTCCCCAGGGAAAGAAAAATATAAGCTGAACTTCTAAAAATGAATGGATGTTGGATGGATGAAAATGAGCAGTTCAGGTAGAGAAAAACAGCACCGATGAGCTCCTGGAGGAAGAAAAGCATGAAACGGTTTCTGGGTTAGGACCAGAGTGAATGATACATGTCAAGGAATGGTAAGAGATACAGAGGAGCAGAAGGGAAAGATTATGAAGAGTCTGTTCAGATCCATTCTAATTAGAAACAATTACAAAATGGAAGCATAAACGGTCCCAAGGCCAGTTTAAATAAAGGGAGGTGAGGTCATGGAGACAAGAGCATGGCTGTGAGCATGCGCCACGAGGCTCACTCAGTGTGAAGTGTGGGCTGGGAGGACAGAAGGAAAGCAGAGCCAGGCTGGGATGGCAGGATGACAAGAGTCAACTTACAAGAAAGTTTTATCTTTTTTTTGAGAGAGAGAACGGGGTGGCGGAGGGAGGGCAGGGGAAGAGGGAGAGGGAGAGAATCTTATGTAGGCTCAATGCCCAGCCCAGAGCCCAACACGGGGCTCCATCTCACAACCCTGAGATCACAACCTGAGCTGAAATCAAAAGTTGGACGCTTAACCAACTGAGCCACCCAGGCACCCCAACTCACAAAAAAGTTTTGTTTATTTTTAACACATCTCTATGTGATCTAGTTCCCAGGTTCATTTTCAACCAAATTGCTAGGAATCTGCTGTGATTCTAATGCCAGAAATGAACTATGACTTACCAGGCCTGGGTGAGGAGGATCATTCCAGCCAAATACGACTCATGTTATATTGAGAGGCCCATCTAAGGGGTGTTAGCACTGATGTCAACAACCAAAAACAACTAAACAGAGAGAACACAAGGATAAGAGCTTAACAGTGTCACTTTAGGCATAATTCTAAATGAGTAATGTGATATTTTTGTGAATGTTGAGATCCAGATTTCTAGAAAGACGTTAGTGTAGGTTAATTCATTTTGGTTTAAAGAAAAATCCATCTTGGGCACTTGGGTGGCTCAGTTGGTTAAGCAACTGCCTTCAGCTCAGGTCATGATTCTGGAATCCCAGGATCGAATCCCGCATCGCGGGCTTCTCCCTCTGACCCTCTCATGCTTTCTCTCTCTCTCATTCGCTCTCCAATAAATAAATAAAATCTTTAAGAAAAAAGAAAAATCCATCTCGACCCAGAACCCAATGTTCATTTTAGAGTCATTCTGTCTCCAACAATTTCATAAAACTTTCTTTGATAAGTTAAGATGTCTAGTGGCTATTGCAGATCACTCCTGCTATACTTGGAGATCAATATTGCGATACACAAAATGGAGGATTTCTAGAGCTGGTGGGGAAGGAGCCGTGAGACTGATAGTTCTGTGTTTTCTGCCTCCAGGATTCTGTGTCTGGATGGAGGAATGTCTTTTTCCTGTCCGCTGCCATCAACATGTTTGGCATGTTTTTTTACATCACATTTGGACAAGTAGAAATCCAGGACTGGGCCAAAGAGAAGACCCTCACCCGCCTCTGAGGATACTGAATTACAAACTGAAATGCAGTCTGACCGTTAACTTCTGCGACGTTTTTTACGTGTCATCATTCTTCATATTCTTGGCCATAGGCTCAGTGGTTCTCAACTCTGGCTGCGTGTTGGATTTCCTGGGGAGTCTCTAAACCACACGGATGATGGGGCCGCCCGCAGAGACTCTGAATGAACTGGTCTGAGGGAGAGCCAGGGTGCCACAGGTTGTTAGACACGCAGCAGGGTTTCTAGCATGCAGCCAGGGTCGACAGCTGCCGGACACACTGGAAACGCCAATTCCTGTTGCCTTTGAAGTTTCCTCTTTGGAAAGTACTGGATGAATAAAAATCTATGTGAAAATAATCACTGATAAGTACCTTCATGGGGGTGATTATGGACACAGAGAAGACCTGCTAGGAGCTGTAGTCATGCGTTATAGAGCTCAGCATGGAACAGAAATTTAAGGCTGTAATCCACAGAATTAACTTTTTTATTATTTGTATACATTGTGTGAAACATGGATGTTTATTTATGTGGCTAAATTCTATTAAAATTCACATGTTAAAATTAAAATAGACCATTTTCAAATTATTTAGATGAGGATTATTTCTGTCAGCTGAAACAGATATCTACTTATCCTTAGCTAGATTCCAGGGAATTAATGACCAGGAAATGACCAGGCAGAGAGTAAATGAATGAGGTTAACTAGAAATCAAGGGAGAGAAAAGACAGAATTGAAAGGCTCAAGGGGAGGCAAGATGGGCACTTTCAGAAGGTATAAGGAGATAGTTTGGACCATGTAATGAAAACTGAAGGGAGGCAACAGATGATCCAAATGAAATGATGATTTATAAGGAGGAGAATACTGAAGGTATAACAAGATGGAAGAAAACATAGAATGACTTCACATACCATAGAAGTTCCTTTTCCGGGATTGAAAAAGATCGTTTGACCTTCTTCCCATTTTCCCAGGACTCAGATAGTCATCACTGTCTCCAACAGGAATTCATTGTGGTTCCTACTTCTTAAAACACATCCTCCAGGCTGTGAGAGCTCATACACAGAGCTGACGCTGGTTTTGCCGCAACTGTTCTAGAAGAGAAATTCCTGCCATCTTTAAAAGCCCCACAGAACCACAGGGATGGAAAAGAATCTCCTAATGCATATCAACAGGTATTTTTTAGCAGGTGTTTCAAAGAAAACAGATGGCCAGGCTCTGAGGATGATGTTAAGATGAGAACACTCTGGCTCTGTCCTCTGGGTATTTACAATATAGAGAAGAAGGGGAGTTTGTAGAAAACGAAAAGAAGAGAAAAAGAGAAGAGTCGTAAAATGGATGGGCAAATTAAATACAGGAAAAAAAGAATAAAAAATGGCAGACAACCCAACAGAAACATGGGCCAGTGTCTCGAAAAGAGACTTCATGAAAGAGAAATTCTAAGTGACCTAAAGATATAAAAGGTGGTCAACTTCACTAGACATTAGAGAAATGAAAATCGAAACCACCGCGAGATAGCACCACGCACTTCAACAGAATGGACAGAGAAAGTGAGAGAAGACGGAAACAAAGATTGGCAAGGGTGTGGAGCAACTTATACTCTCACCCACTGCTCATGAGTGCCAGTTAGAACCTCTGGAAGCTGCTTGGCAACGTCCCCTAAAGCCAAATGTAGGCATTCCAGTGACAGACACTTCACTTAGAAACGTCCCTACACATTCAGAACAAGATGTGCAACAACGTTCGGAGTAGCCCAACGGGAAACAACCCAATTGTCTGTCAAGAGAAGAATGAGTAAATCAATAATGGTCTATTCACAAAGCAAGGCGAGTAAGGACACCCCAGCAATCATGGATCTCATAGATGCAGTATTGAGTGAAAAAAGACGAACAATATCTTCTTTCAAACACTTAAGGAAAGGTTTTCAAAACAGACAAAACTAGTTTATCCTATTAAAAATCAAGTTAGGGCTTCCCCTCGGGTGGAGGTGGTAGCAGTGACCGGATGGGGGATGTAATGGAGGCTCCTGGGCGCTGGCATCTCCCAAGACTTGGGTGCTAGTCACATGGTGCTTTCTTTCACTCGGAAAGTGTACATTTATGTAGGTAAAAAGTAAAACATTTACTTAAAACAAATCCAATGTTTCATTCATCTCAAAGCCTCTCTTCTGTCTTGGGCTTAGGTCTGATCAATGGAGCAGGTAGGAAGGAGCCCCTTTCACGTTCTTCCTGGCTGCCCCCCTCCTCCTCCTCCACGGGACCCTCCAGCATCAGAGCAGAAGGGAAAGCAGCCGGACAATCGATGCTGTCAGCTTTTGGCTCACAGTCCAAGTTCCTAAACAGCAACATGAATGAGCTCAGGCTTCCCACGCATGCCCCTGGAAGCATCCGTTGGCTCGAAGGTAAGAGCAATGGTCCTGTACGTCCAGGGTTTTGGAGCAGCTGCTACGATTGATTCCTGACAGACAACATCTCTGGGTCAGGGACTCTGTAGTTACTGTTCCCCATCTGATGGTTTGAAGAAGGGTTACCATTTACGGTTCCCAGGGGCTTCAGAATAGGTGCAGCTGTGAGTTGATGCCAAGCATCTCTAGCCAACCCCCTTCCCTAAAAAGCTTTTTCTAACATTAAGTCATGTGAATTAATTCACTTTTCTCAAATCATTTATCTACATCTATCTAACAATGATATGAGCTGCTTTTTCTCTTTTGGCTTAAATAGTATGAATTATATGAATATATGTCTTCATGTTGAGCAAACTGTACCTTGAGTATTCTTTTGATACCATCAGGTTTGACTCACTACTAGTTTATTTAGGACATGGCTGTCCTATTGATATATGACATTGGTTCTGAATGCACACGTGTCGTGTCTGGATATGAAGCTTTTGCTGATTTCAAGAAAAGAATGACGAACTCTTTAGTGCCCAATAATCTGGAAAAAAATAGAATGGAAATTGTATTATTGCTTTTATTATCTGAGGGCTTGAAAGCATTGCTTGTAAAACTATGTAGGCGCAAAGCCATTGTGAGGAGACTCTTTGGATAACTTTCTCAGTTTCCTTCATGGTTATGGGCCTGTGAAGGGGTTCTATGTATTCTTCCATCAGTTTTGACAATTTATGTTATCTTGGAGGATCATTCATTTTATACATAATTGAAAACATATTTGCAAGATATTGAAATGTTTTATCAAATTATCTTTTTAATAATATATTCATTTTTTCTGTATCTGAGGTGTGAGCTTCTTTGGGACTCTGACATGAGGCGTGGGTGCTTTCTTTCTGCTTCTTCATTAGACAACTTAGTGATTTATTTATTTTAAAGATAGTTGTCTTTTTTTTTTAAGATTTCTTTATTTATTATTTAGGGACGAGAGGGGCAGAGGGAGAGGGAGAGAGAGAATCTCAAGCAGACTTCCCTCTGAGTGAGGAGCCTGACATGCAGCTCAATCTCATGACCCTGAGATCATGACCTGAGCCAAAATCAAGGGTGGGACACTTAATTGACTGAGCCACCCAGGCATCCCAAAGATAGTTGTCTTTTTATTTTAGAATCTGTTGGCTTTATCTTTTATCAGTCTTACTTCCTATTTCCTTTTGTTTTACTTCTCATAAATTTTGTTTTGAATACTTAGTTCGTTTATTTTCATTTACCTTTATTTAATCATGGAGAGAACTTAAGCCTCCAAGGACTTCTCCTCTAAGTCCGCCTTGGTAGGAAGATTACATTTTGCTGTGTTGAGCCCCCAAATTCATTGTTTTCTTAATGCTTTATTTCTTAAGGGAATAACTCATGGAGAAAAACAAGCATCCGTTGACTCCTACCAGATATGCATGAGGAAACTAGTCACTGAGACACCCGGACATCGCACCCAAATACAGTCCCCTTGGTTTCATTACTGTTCTCTGAATTTGTGTCTAACTTGTGGCAGTTAATGTATTAGGGTTGCATTAAGTCCTTTCCATACCAGAATTATATTCTGTTAAGTATCGCAATTGTCACTGTGATTTGGATGTACTTCAAGGTCCCCTAAGGTGAGGCAGGCCAGGTGCCCAAAATTTAAGGAGACATTCTTTCTCAGGCTTGGGCAAGCACAGAATTGGCCCAGGAGAGTGAGCATCCCTTCATTGTCACGTCCTGGGCACCTCTCACTTTTTCCTTAACCTAGTTCTGGCCACCGACTTTTTTTTTATGACCTCCCTCTTCCTCCTTCTTTTTCTCCTCAAAATATTCCAGTGGAGATTATTTTGGAAAAGTACTTGGATAATCGTCTGAGTTCCAGAATAGCAGAGAATTTCTTTCTTAATATGCCACACTATCATTATGGAGCCTAAATACATTAAAATATTAAGTTAGCCAGGAAAAGTTTTGTTTCACAAAAATTTCCTATCACTGGGTGCCTGGGTGGCTCAGTTGGTTAAGCGACTGCCTTCGGCTCAGGTCATGATCCTGGAGTCCCAGGATCGAGTCCCATATCGGGCTCCTTGCTCAGCGGAGGGTCTTCTTCTCCCTCTGACCCTCCCCCCTCTCATGTGCTCTCTCTCTCTCATTCTCTCTCTCAAATAAATAAATAAAATCTTAAAAAAAAAAAATTCCCAATCACTATTGACTTCCTGCGAGTCTCTTCTGGTATCTAATGCAATAAGGATTAGCCAACTGGTTAGCCAACTAATTTTTGTAGGACAGGTGTATGTAGGTAGGTGTGATAGGGTTCTCTCTTTTCCCTGAAACTCGATACTTTCACCAAGAAGTCCAAGGTGTGAATCACTTTCAATTTGATGTTGCCTTGAATATCATGAGTAATTTGATTTTTGGCTAGTGGTCTTGGAATTTCCTTCAATTTTTTTTTTTAATGATTCTTCTCTATTTGTTAAGAATCCCTCATCTATTTATCTGTATGCTAGAACCTTGTTACCTATCTTCCAGTTTCTGCTGACTTCATCCTTGAATCTTTTACTTTGCTTTCTCCCTGGTGGAAGCACACCGACACATATCTCAAGCTCTTCTCCAACTTCCGTAAGTTCCAAATTATTTCTTAAAATTGCCTGAAAATATGCCGATGTCCACATTATTCCTCTTCCCATTTTTTAAAAAAAGAAAGGCATGCACACCTTTTTGTGAGCCGATGTCTAGAGTAAATACCTCCAGCTTGTCAACAAAGGGATAATTCCAAGTATCAGGTTGTTAATGATTAATACATTCACCTAGCTCTTGGTTTTCCTGCCTTTCCTGGCCTGTTGTGTGTGTTTTTATTATAGGTGAAGGTTGACCAGGGCTGGAATGTTCTGAATTCAGAGCAACAGGGCAGGTTAGGGAACCAGTTCTTTGAAGTGAAGCTGGGATATTTTCCCAGTTTCAAGATATATTTGATAAAATTCTCAGATAAAAAATTATGTGGTTACGTCTAGATTAGATATGAATTTTGCAATAAGGTGGTTCAAACCTCTATTAAAATCAAATCTTGTCATGAAATGTTTACTCTAATTGTAATCGTTTCTCCTCTTATTTCATCTTATAAAATGTTTAATGTATTCTTTTATTTATAAAACAACTCATTTATATTTTTGATGAAAAGTGTTAGATGTCAAGTTAAAAATGTTCAAGGAGGTAGCTAAAGTTTTCAAAATTCTTTTATGCGGTACACAGTCAAAAGAGTTTGAAGACTGTTTCTCTCTATAATGGTCTATTTTTAAGCAGTATCCATTCTGATGCTTACTATTCCTGGTTTTCTTTAAAAATTTCCATAGCATTATTAACTAGAGTATCTCTTTCATAGAACCTACCCCCTTTTCCTCTCAGTGCAATGTCATATTCTGATTTTTATAACTTGCTTCATAGAATATATATTTGTTTTGAGTCCTTTGCCAAAGTTTTAGGAATTTACTCTTCCTCCTGTGAGAAAATCTCAAGAAAAATGTGTCCATTCTCTGAAGTCCATGGTACTGATTTCCTTTTTCATATTGAGAATTAAAAAAAAAAAATGTCTGTGTTCCTGAGGATTTGGGGTTGTAGTTACAGAAATCAACTGGATCATTTATGCCACCGTGGATTTATTCAAAGAAACCGAAATGGGGTTACTCCAGGGATCAAAGTGAAACCCAAAGAAAGGTAGCTACAGAAGTTTGCTCCCCTGTTGAAAGAAATGGTGTTGACTTCTAAATTCTCCAGTCTCCCGTCCCTCTCCTCAGTATTTAAGGTCTCAGGAGAGAATTTAATTGGTGGAATTTAGGTCAAGTGCTGGTTCTTTGGCTTTAACAGAGCCTGAGGATCTGAGGGGCAAAGTCTCAACTGACCCCTTCAGCTTCCAGAGGGAGGTCAGAACACCATGATTCACCATCATAATATGTTCTCACACAATGGGAAAGAGATAATTCCCCAAAATAAAGTTGCGATACTAGAAAGAAGGGGTAAGAAATCTTGGGAATAGGTTTATATGAAATCTATTTTGTTTCTTTTTTAATGATTGTGGAAGAGAACCAGTTCTATCTGAGACAGCTGCTTGCCAAAATAAAGTGAGGATGGTTTCTCCTTCAGAACCGCCCCATGCTGCTCTGGATGCCACTACAATTCTTAGGACCTGAGCTCTGCCCTAAGTGATGTCAGTTTATGTAATGATTAATTCATGTTAGTGAGTATGCAGAGGTTGCTGATTGCATGGGCATATCCATCCAGAACGTAATGGCTTCCCGTTTGTGTTGAAACCACTTTCCAAGTGGTCATGTCTAGTTACTTTTCTGAAAGCAGGGGAGTAGTCTCTCCCTGTTGATATGTGACTCTTCAGTTCCAGAAAGTGCCCCCTAGTTTTAAGGGTGAATCATTCCCGATGGTCCAAGGACCCAACTCCACTTCTACCCCCAGCTCCTGGGAACCCAGCAGAGAAATTGGGTGCCATAGACATAGAAGTCTCCAGTAAAGCAGAGAGGTTGGGCATCATTGAAATTGGTGTACAATATCCTTACTTACAACCCTGTTATCACCCAGGAGCTTGAAAAAGCCAATTTGGCATTTGGAGCTATAAATTTTGTTGGGGTTCTTGGAAGCAATCCTGAGGAATGACTGTTAAGCCATCTCATTGTGTGGTACATGTAGATGTTGCCACTCCAAGGCTGGACGTAAATGGGTCTTCGCCTTCACACACAGATATAGGGAGGAACTAAAATGTGTCAAACAGGTTCAGATTAGTGACCTAGAAAACTATTTGTAAGTAAGAGACAATGAAATTGAGAAACTCTTCCTCTTATACAGATATCATCACTATTCAGATGTTTCTTCAAAGTCAATTATTATCAATCTTTATGAATCTTTTCAACAGTAATTTAATAGTTTCTTCTCAAGACTAGCCTTCATCTTCAGGTTGATGCTCTCCATGTCCTCTCAGAAAAAGATGGGTTGTCTTGTAGCCTGCCCTCTGGATGGGATTATCTTTTTTGTTCTTCATTTATGTGTGCTTTGAGCAATTTCTGTGTGTCTCTGAGTGAGGTGCTGGGGGCCCAGTGACAAGTGATAACCAGTGTTGTCCTTGCCACGGAAGTCGACATCCTAAATGGGGACTCATACCCACATTCCAAAGATATATATATCCCATGCCTGCTGTAAGCCTACTCAGTCTAGGGTAGTGAAAAACAGATACAATCCCTGTCCAAAGAAAGGGAGCAAGGCAGTCAGTAAGTAAACTACATATTGGGTGGGGGTAATAGACATTATGGAGAAAAATTAAGCAGGGAAGGAGGACTCACTGAAAAAGAGATATTTGGGTAAAGTCCTAGAGAGGGGAAGAGAAACAGGGGAATGGGCTTTGGAGGAAGAGCACTTGGGCAGATGTTAAATAGTAAATGCCATCATCAATCCCGTATTATAATTAGGATGAGCACTGGGAATGCAGTGTAGAAGGACAGAAAAGATTGGAGGGAACACCACGTGGTCATGAAAGACCTCATCAAGAAAGTGACATTGACTTGAGCTGAGCTCTGAAAGTTAGCAAGCATTACTCTATAAAGAAAAATAGTGAGTATGTTCCAGGCAAAAGAACCAGCATGTATGAGGAGAAGATGAATAATAAAAATGATAATATAATATAGCCAACATTTATGGTGTGCTTATTACAGGCCAGTTAATTCTCACAACCCACCCAGTGGCGAGGGAGCATTATTTACCCTCATTATATAACGAGGCAACAGAGACAGAAAAGATACCATGTAGTAAGATTTAGAATACAGGCAGTTTGGTTGGATCTTGATGATCAGGAAATCTTGGAAGATGCGAAATGGTGCTTTTCAGAAATCGAAGATAGCCGTGATTTTGAGAAACACATAAGTTGACACCATTACTGAAGTTAATAGCTTTTCATGCAGGGTGGTGAGAGCTTTCTTAAGGTGTGCCCAGTGTTTTAAGGGAACTTATAGAAGAATAGCAAACAGCTAGGAGAAGATTTGATCCAAGGCTAAACCATGCTTTAGTTAAAATGGTTCCACTTACAAGACAGAAGGTCATTATTTGGCATTTGACTTCAAATAAAGGCTAATCAGATTGATTAATTAAAAGCTTCCAAAACACAATGGGGCACCAAGTAACCAGAGCAGGCACACTCTCCAGGTATGCACGCACGAGAGGAGTATCTGGGAGGCGGCCTGAGGCTAACCCCTACTTACCTTGCAGATTGCTCCATTTCTGTCCTAAAATCACTAAGTCCCCAGTTGATCAGCTTATCGAGAGCCCTAACTAAACACCAGTCACATTTGGAAGGGACTGCTCTCAGTGGGCAGTTGCCTGACTACACTGTGAGATGAATAAGGCTCTATGCCTGGATCCACCATAGCCAGCTCTCCAGAGTTCCTGGAGCACGGAAGGGACCTCGGCACCCTAGTAAGGTGAGAGGGTTCTCTTGTCTGCGTTACTATCGAAAACTCTCTTCTCTGGGTCTGGGCTTTTCTCCAGCAATATTTGATTTGTTTTGCATTATGTAATTTGGCACTGAACATGTCAGTGCTGCTGACTCAGCAATTCCAGGGTCATCGCCCCATTGCCCCCATGGTTTCATAGCATCTGCCACTGTCCTCTTGATACTCTGATTTCAGCATTGCCACCTACACCCTGAGATACTGCAGCTCTCCTTCCCTCTCCCCATGTCTTCTTGGCTTCCGACTAGCCTCCTTTCCCTAGACTTCTATCTTCCTTGCTGGCCATCAACCTTAGTTCTTTGTAGGCATCAAACCCCAGGACTCTCCACTAGTCACAGTATATACTCCCTGATTCCCAAGCCAGCCAGTCTTTCATATTTATTTCCCATTGCATGTGCTTTCCCACCTGGAAAACTCTTAGCAAAAACCCCCTCCCCTAGGATGCCAGGCAAATCAGTCACCCTAGATAGTCTTGTCACAGCTTATTTCAAAGTTCTCCACCTTCATTTGTTCTGTCTGAAGGTAAACTCCTGGAGGGTGGAAGCCACATTGTTCTTCTCGGTTCTTAACAAATAGCCTGACACCAAATGGATGTGGGATAACGACATTTTGAATGGTGACCAACTGTGAATATTTCAAGAATCCCTGGTGCTCTCTAAGTTTTGTACTTGCCTTAAATTTTTTCTGCATTGTGATTTCCAGCCAAATAAAAAAACAAGTGGGGTAAAAAAGCCAACAAGGAAAATACATATAATTAACAATTCTCGGTGTGTTAGGATGATGAATCTTGGGCAGTTTTTTCTGTTTTCCAAATTTATTTGAAATAACAATAAAAAGAAAAAATATATATATATTAATTTACTGAAAAAGAGATAGCTTGCCATCCTTTCTGTTAAAAAGAAAAAAAATACTTTTAATTGTCTCTGGAAATTACAAGGAGACATTACTCTGGTTTTTTCAAGAAGGAAATGAAGGACTGGAGAACATGACTAGGCAAAATTTGTTTGCTTTCATTTTGTTTGCTTGCTTTCTATTATCTGTTTTTGTAGGTTTGAATTTCAAACTATGTGAATGTGTTACATGTTCAAAATAATAAATTATATTTACAGTGGAGTTTTTGTTTCAAAATATGTAATATTCAATACTGAAGAATTCTGAATTTTAGAGCTGACAAGTCCTTAAAGGAGAGTTAGTAGCAATTATCTCATTTAAAATAATTTTTATTGAAGTATAATTTATATCCAGAAAATTACACATATTTGCAAGTCACATAGAGGTGGCAATTACAGGATATTCATCATGTACAATTGAGATTTATCCAAAAAGACAAGAACTGTATAATCTCACTTATATGTGGAATCTTAAAAAACCAAATTCATAGAAAGAGAGTGGATTGGTGGTTGCCAGAGGCCGGGGGTGTGAGAGAAAGAAGACATTGGTCAAAGGGTTAAAAACTCTCAATTATGAGATGAATAAGTTCTGGAAATATAATGCACAGCAGGGTGACTATAGTTAACAATACTTGGGATGCCTGAGTGGCTCAGTTGGTCAAGCGTCTGCCTTCAGCTCAGGTCCTGATCCCAGGGTCCTGGGATCGAGCCCCACATTGGGCTCCCTGCTCAGCAGGGAGCCTGCTTCTGCCTCTCCCTCTGCTGCTCCCTCTGCTCGTGCTCGCTCTCTCTGACAAATGAATAAATAAAATCTTAAAAAACCAAACCAAACCAAACACACAATACTGTTGTACATACTTGAAGTCTCTAAGAGAGTAGATCTTAAATGTTCTTACCACACACACACAAAATGGTAATTATGTGAGGTGATGAATATGTTAGCTATTCTTATTGTGGTAATAATTTCACTATATATATATATATCTCAAATCATCATGTTGTGTACCTTAAACTTACACAATGTTGCATGTCAATTATATCTCAAAGCTGGAAAAAATATAGATAATGTGACTATTTCAGGTCTACTAACAGTCAAGGGAAGTTCTAAAACATTATCAATTTTAAGTTGCCTATGGATTTCAGAAATAATAAAAGTGATACAATGTGTGACTAAGAATCAATTAAATATTCTTTCAATGCAGCCTCTTAAGTACACCCAGAATTTCATAAAAACTGCAGTATAGGAGAGAAACATGATTGTTTAGACATATTCCAAGAAGACAAACAAAAGACCAATTCTGAAACATTTTTGTGATTTAGGCTATCTCTGTTGCAGTCATGTCAAACTAAAGGTCTTGAAGCTAAATTTCTCAGAGAACAGGTGTGAGCCATTGATGAGAAAAGTATATTATTTTTTCCCTTTCTTTAATCACAAAATAAATTGAGGTAGGTGGTAGAATAAAGAGACAGAATGTAGAAATGGGCATATAGACACAAATGAATTTGGTAAAGAACAAAATGAAAACAAAGTTTAAAATTTAAAAACAGATGGAGAAACCAGTAAATATATGCATTACACCAATGCACGCAATAAAAGCAAAGAGGTTACGTGACCGAGCAATCATCTGAGAACATAACGTTTTTGAAAGACTAAATAAAAAATGGCACCATTTACTGTGAAGAATATGTTATAAGTGCATTAAACGTGGGAAACTGTTAACCTAAATGAAATATAAAAACTATGTGCAGCAGAGGACCTTTTAAAACTTTTTTGACAATATCACACAGTAAGATATATAGTATTTTATTTCCATCAAATTATACTCATAAACACAAACGTAACTGAAAAAAAAATTTCTTTTTTAAAGATCTATTTATTTATTTTGGAGAGAGAGAGTGTGGGGAGAAAGGGCAGAGGGAGAGAGAGAGAATCTTAAGCAGACTCCAAAATGAGCTCCATGCGGGGCTCTATCTCACCACTCTGAGATCATGACCTGAGCCAAAATCAAGAGTTGGACGCTTAACCAAATGCCCCACCCAGGCATCCCAAAACAGAAATATTTATAAAACAGTTACCTTTATTACATGAGATATAGTCTGAGATTTTCAATTCTATTGAATAAAGCCTTGGTCTATCCTATTATATTTCATCTTTCAAGAAGGTTCTTCATAGCCATGCAAATTGATTTCACTGGTATGTCAAGAATCATTCTTCACTCTACTCTGGATCTATGGTGACAGCTAGCCAGAACCCTACAGGTGATCACAGGCACGTATCAGACAGGCCCCGCTAATGGGAGAGCTCTACCAGAGCCCCAGCCCTGGTATTATGTCCAAGAGCTGGGGATGCAACTGGAACTGAGCCAATAAGAGTCCTTCATGAGACTCTCTGATCTGGAGCCTCGACAGAACACCTTTTCTTGTCTTATGGTGAAGATGCAAGGGTAAGGTTCCAGACTGCCAGGCAAAGGGTTTTTCCCACTTGGAGACTAAGAGAAGGAAAGTGATGTGTAAGAAAACAGTAGAAATGAGAGTCTGGGGTTGTGGGGGGAGGAAGAGAGAGGAGGAGGGAGAGGAGAGAGGGAAAGGAGAGTGAGGGAGAGGGCAGGAGAGAGGCAGAGAGATGTGAGAGGAAACGGGAACCAATGGGGTACAAATCCTGCCTTCCAGTCATGTGGTCTGTGGAGCTGTGCTCATTCACCCATTGTCCTTTCTGACCCATCTGCTCTTCCACCCCAGCTGCTTTCTGTCCTGAAGCTGGGCCAACATGGCTTTCTGTGTGGTGCATCCACATAGGCCTGACATAGGAGCCCCAACCTTTCACCTGACACCATGAAAACCAGCCCCAGCACAAGAGCCAGTGAAGTGATCTTGGCCTGCAATCCTGACCCTCCTCCTCCTTATGATGAGATTAACTTTGTTCTTAATCTCGCTCTGTCATGGGAGGATACTCGGAGAATTAGGCAGAAGTAGAGAGGAAGCTTAAAATCCAGTGAAAGGATGGATTTTTGCTCTTTGTCGAAATAACATAAAAAAAACTAAAAGACAAGTTTATGGTTAAAGACCCACAGGGCTAGCCTTGTTAAGGAGCTTGGAGACACACCAGAGCATTTCTAATTTCATTTTTATGGGCACAGCTCTCTAATATTCGCCTCTGTGGCTATGAAGCCAGCCGAGGGCATGAAATGGGTGATTTGCTCTTCAAGTCTTCCTTATTTTCCTACTATTTTTCTAAAATTGATCATGACTACTACTTCCAAGGCCCTCCTTATTTCCCTACATCCTTACCAACAGTGTGTTATCAGACTTAGATTTCTGAAATCTGAATGGTGAAAATAGTCTTGCTGTTTTCTCTTACTATACATTAAGCTAAACATCCTTCCTTGAGTCGTCAAAATTGCGGCCTTTGAAAAGGTCTTTATCTCACCTGCATCCTTAAATTATAGTTTAGCTGTGTATAGAATTCTAGATTGAGAAGAGTTTTGCCTCTTTTCAGAACAAAGTGTTTTTGCCTTTTTCAAAAGCAATTTCATGATATTATTCCATTGGTTTGGCTCCTCTTGTTGCTGATGGTTAAAATCATAAATGTATTTCATGATACTAATTAAAGAAGAAAAGAATCACATGTCATTTAGTAGTTGCTAAGTGGGTAGTTGCTAATATTTTATATTTAATTTTAATTAAAGTCTGTTAATAACATATGTCAAATAAGTCTGTGTATTATACTTGAGAAACTCAAATCCACTATTATTACTGTTTTTTTAAATCACTGTATCTGGCTATTAGACAATGCATTTTTTAAATTAACTAATTAATTAATTTTTTATTATCATGCTCAATTAGCCAGCATATAGTACATCATTAGTTTTTGATGTAGTGTTCAACAGTTCTTTAGTTGCATATAACACCCAGTGCTCATCACCACACATGCCCTCCTTAATACCCATCACCCGGTTACCCCATCTCCCTCACCCCCCTCCCTTCTGTAACCCTCGGTTTGGTTCTGGAGTCCAGAGTCTCTCATGGTTTGTTTCCCTCTCTGATTTCTTCCCATTCGGTTTTCCCTCCCTTCCCCCATGGTCCTCTGTGCTATTCCTTATGTTCCACATATGAGTGAAACCATATGATAATTGTCTTTCTCCAATTGACTTATTTCACTTAGCATAATCACCTCCAGTTCCATCCATGTTGTTGCAAATGGTGGGTGTTCATCCTTTCTAATGGCTGAGTAATATTCCATTGTATATATGAACCACATCGTCTTTAACCATTCATCTGTTGAAGGACATCTCGGCTCCTTCCACAGTTTGGCTATTGTGGACATTGCTGCTATGAACACTGGGGTACATGTGCCTCTTCTTTTCACTACATCTGTATCTTTGGGGTAAATACCTAGTAGTGCAATTGCTGGGTCATAGGGTAGTTCTATTTTTAGCATCTTGAGGGACCTCCATACTGTTTTCCAGAGTGGCTGCACCAGCTTGCATTCCCACCAACAGTTTAAGAGGGATCCCCTTTCTCCACATTCTTGCCAACATGTGTTGTTTCCTGACTTGTTAATTTTAGCCATTCTGACTGGTGTGAGGTGGTATCTCATTGTGGTTTTTGTTTGTATTTACTTGATGATGAGTGATGTGGGACTTTTTTCATGTGTCTGTTAGCCATTTGTATGTCTTCTAGACAATGCATTTTGAGAAGAAATTTAACTACTGAAAACAATAAGACATCCCATAGTTGGTGTAGAAGAGTGACTCCTCTGTTGGCACCCTGGTGACTCAGCACATTCTCATGTGGGCCACACAGGTGGGACTCAGGCAGGGCTCAGCCGCACTCTGACCGGTCTCAGCAGAGTGCCCTGTAGTACTGCCTGGAACGTGCCAAGAGGCATTCATGAGGAACTGCCTCAGGCCATTTCTCATCACCCCTTGCCCTCACCATCTACATGGAAGTTACCTATATTGGGGGAGGCTTCTGTGAGGCAGTTTCTTCTCACCTGCCTCTCGGCTCCCAGGGAGGCATAGGACTTTCTCTCTCTACATTTTGGGTATAGATGCAGGCTATAAAACTGCTCGGCTACAGTTCAGTTCACTCTTCAATGACAGACCAACCCACCACACTTGTGTCCTTTGTCATCTGGCCCTTCCAGGTCCCTGTCAGCCTGTGACACTAGGAAACCAGGAAGGTGACACCATGTTGATCTTGCTTCTGGTATCTGTATCAGCAACGAGCTGTTTAAATCCACTCGAGCTTATTGTCTTCCTCCTGACCAAATATATGAAAATGTGGTGCGTGTGCCTGGCAGGACCACTGTGCAGCTGCTTAGAGACCACCTGACTGCTTGAAAGCCTGCTACTTGGAAAATTCTAGAGGAAAACCTGACAGACTGAAATGATAGAATTCAGCAAAGCAGTCAAATACATTATGACAATACAAATATTAGTAATATCCCTACATAGAAAAGTGGTGAGAAAATATGATGGAAAGATCCCTTATTATAATTTACACCTAGATAAGTTAATTTTACACCAGGTAGGATAATAGACATTTTAAAGTAGAAAGGATAAACTGGCTCAGTCGGTAGAACATCTGACTCGATCTCAGGGGTTGTGAATTTGAGCCTCATGCTGGGTGTAGAGATTACCTTAAAAATAAATTAATAAATAAGTAAAAGTCTTTTTTTAAAAAAGTAGAAAGGATAAAAGTTTTACTAAATCTGTCAACTTTACAGGACCCTGGACAGTCCACAAAGAGGTAACATCAAAGATATTTGTATTAGAAATACAAACACAGGGGCGCCTGGGTGGCTCATTCAGTTAAGCGTCTGCCTTCAGCTCAGGTCATGGTCCCAGGGTCCTGGGATTGAGCCCCACATTGGGCTCCCTGCTCACGGGGAGCTTGCTTCTCCCTCTCCTCCCTGCTCAGTGCTCTTGCTCACTATCTCTCTCTCTTTCTCAAACAAATAAATAAAATCTTAAAAAAAGAAATACAAACATATTGATAGCTATGAACTGAAAATGTTGATGGCTCTGAAAAGAAACTTTGTTTTAAGTCATTCAAGTCCTCTTAACAGCAGCTCATTTGTGCAGTGCTGGGGTACTTGTTAATGGCCTTGATGTCCTCAGATAGAGCTGGCTTAGTCAATTCCACAGGCAGCAGCAGGCACACAGACAACTGGTCCAACACCTGTTATAATGAGCCAGGCGGGAAGCATCCCTTACTGTGTGCTTGCAGATACCTCTGACAAAATAGTTCTCAATACACAATGGCATTAGATGAAATGCCCATGTT
The DNA here is from genome assembly GCF_002201575.2 of Neomonachus schauinslandi. Classification (NCBI taxonomy): domain Eukaryota; kingdom Metazoa; phylum Chordata; class Mammalia; order Carnivora; family Phocidae; genus Neomonachus; species Neomonachus schauinslandi. The sequence continues at coordinate 143,332,100 of NC_058410.1, read as the reverse complement.
GGACTACATCTGTTTCAAGATGTTATTAAACTAGATGGACAATTATTTGTCTTTAGAACATCTCTCCTGCAAATCTTCTGAGTTTTGGTGAAAGTTTTCTTAGAATACTTTTTAGAGATAACAAAAAAATCTCTCTTGGAGTCATTTATAGAGATACTGAAATCCTTAAATAAAGACCCAGGCATCATAAATCCAGCCTTCTACTACTTTGAGTAAAGAGAATGATGACATTTGATACCAAGTGGGATCTATTTACAGTTGTTGTATTCAAAGGAGGTATTGGTGCAACCCAATCTCTGGTTGGATGAAAGCAAAGAATGACTACATGTAAATGAGCTACTTGAAATTCACTCTGATTGGATAGTATTAATACTTGGCATGAACCATCCAGGAAGCAAAAGGCAACCAGAAAGTTACACACTAGTAGCTGAGTGCGGCCACTACCAAGAGCGCTTTAAAAAGTGTTTGAGAGAGACTGACCTCCTAAATGGAAGTGCATGAGGAATGCTGCTGGCCTTGTTTGGATCATATATCCATCCACCTTCCCACAATCAATTGTTGGCAGACACTGGGCCACCCTTAGATTGAGCAAGAACTCTTTGACCTGGAGGAGGAGAATGATCTTGGAAAACATGAGACCTGGGCCAAGTCCCCAATGTCTCCAGGACCGGGTGAAAACCTCAGTAAATTGGAAAATTTTGAAAAATGTATAGTTGGACTAGCATATTAGGTAACAGCATAAACCGAGATAAAAGATTGAGAACATTATGAAGATGGTATTTAAACATTGAAGAAAAGCTGTAAACATGGCACAAGATGATATCTAAAGCCTCTAGCCAAAAAGTAAAGGACAGAGACCATCATTTCGTAAGTGGGACATTGGAGCCCATGAGTGTAGTACTTACTGTACAACCTTGGAAACAAAAAACTGCAAAAAGCCTATTTACTCATAAGGAAAGGTATTAAAGCTGAGAAAAAAATTGTGTTCATTTACTAGCTGACTGTGTAAATCAAAACCAATGAATTATTAGCGAAAAAGGCATTAACTAGAACTTTAATTTTAAAAACTAAGAAGGCTCTGGGCGCCTGGGTGGCTCAGTTGGTTAAGCATCTGCCTTCGGCTCAGGTCATGATCCTGGAGTCCCTGGATCGAGTCCCGCATTGGGCTCCCTGCTCGGCAGGGAGTCTGCTTCTCCCTCTGCCCCTCCCCCCTCTCATGTGCTCTCTGTCTCTCTCATTCTCTCTGTCTCAAATAAATAAATAAAATCTTTAAAAAAAAACAAAACTAAACTAAGAAGGCTCCTAAAAATGTTTACCAGAATGTAAAAAATGTTTACCAGAAACGAGTTCTGGTAAAAGGAACTCGTTTGCAGCTGGCGTACTTGTGGATGGCACTGGTGCCCTCAGACTGCCTGCCTGGCCAGCTCTCCAGGCCACAGGAAGCGTAGGGCCTTTTGCATGGCCTGGAGACAATGGCACTCACTTGTGGTGATATGCCAGGTGGGATCCACTCAAAGACCCGTTGCAAAAGGAACTGAGGATGCACATGGCCTTGGACAAGATGCTAGTGTACCTGCTTCAACATCCCGATCTAGAGGAGTGCAAATATGGAGTCCAGGGGAGAAATGGGTATATCTTGCCATTAATCCTTAGAGTAATGAGGCACACTTTGGAGGTTATTGCGGCTTCAGTTTGAGACCACCGTAATAAAGTGAATATCGCAATAAAGGGAGTCAAATTAATTTTTGTTTTCCCAGCGCATAAAAAAGTTGTATTTACACTATAGTGTAGTCTAAGAGGCGTACAACAGCATTATGTCTAAAAGTACAATGTACATACCTTAGTTTAAAAAATACTCTATTGGTAAATAATGCTAAGCATCATCTGTGCTTTTAGTGAGCAGTAATCACCGATCACAGATCACCATAATGGATATGTATAATGAGAAAGTTTGAAATATTGCAAAAATTATTAAAATGTGACAAAGACACCAAGTGAGCAAATGCTGTTGGAAAAATGGCAGTGATAGACTCGCTCCATGCAGGGTCGCCACAAACCTTTTAGTTGTAAAAAATGCAGTATCTGTGAAGTGCAGTATAATGATGTATGTATGTGGTTAAGCAATTATTTTTATTTTATTTTATTTTATTTATTTATTAGAGAGAGAGTGCGAGCAGGGAGAGCAGAGGGAGAGAGAGAATCTTAAGCAGGCTCCATGCCCAGTGCAGAGCCTGATGTGGGGCTCGACCTCACGACCCTGAGATCATGACCCGAGCTGAAATCATGAGTCCGATGCTTAACTGACAATAATTTAAAATTAAACAATAATTTTTTAGGCTGGCCTTTTTTGTTGTTGTTCTAAAACTTTATTATTTTTATATAAATATAAAATTATTTATTTTATATAAACTGAATTTTAATGAATTCACGGATTTTTTTTATTAAAGTGTACTTGACATATAACATTATATTGGTTTAAGGTGTACAACATAATGGTTCAATATTTGTATACATTGTGAAGTAATCATCACAGTAAGTCTAGTTACCATCTGTCTTCATAGAAAGTCACCCCCCCCCCCAATTTTTTTTCTTGTGATGAGAACTTTCAAGATCTACTCCAGGCTGTCATTTTTTGAGATGCCATACAAAAGCATTAAATCTGGGAGATTTAATAAAGCAGAGGCATTATAATAAAAATTAAGACTTATAAAATGTGTGTCATAGAAAGAAAATTTCAACCCTTTTGACCTACGGTAAGTAATACACGTTTTTACACTGCAATGCAGTAGTAATATTCAGGTTCATTCTGCAGATATATGTACGTGTTTCAGAATCAAAATTTCACAAAACAATCTTTACTCCTACTAAGTAGGATGCACTCTGACTCATTCCATTCTATTTTATCCTATTTTGTTATTTTTAAAAAAACCAGCCAAACATGCTGTTCATGAGGCATTAAATTGATATTACCAGAGAGTGGTGATGTTGAATAATCTTGGGATGATGGGAAGAGCCAATCAGAGTACTCGATGCTTTGGGTCAAACGGTGCAGTCTCCTGTGCTGAGCAAATCCAACTCTTTCTTGGGATTTCAGACCTGGAGCTTGACCACAGCTGCTTTTTCTTTCTTTTTATGGATATGTTCTATATCTATCTTTATATAGATATAGAACAGACATGTCTGTTGCCTCTCGGAGAAGATTAAGAAAAGGAAGTGGAAATGTAAGAAGACAGTAAAAATAAGTTTGATGTGTTTTGTTTCATTGTGTTTGGTTGGGAGAGATTTAGATACAGTCTGTGGTGTTCAGAACTGTGTTCGTTCCTGCTGCAACCTCCTTACTGTCTGTGGCCTATCTCAATCTTCACCTTCTCTTCTTCTTTTCTTCCAAAACCATTTGGGTTGGATTCCTGTCACTTCGAATCACAAGTGTCTGACGACTAGAGGCCACAACTAATTGAATACAATCAAAATTTAACCTTGGATGCAATGGCCAATAAATGAGTTTGGCCCCTAATCCTCTTTTGTAGCAACAAGAGGTGTTCAATCTTGCTCCTCATCCTGATTCAGCACTGAGAAAAGAAGTGAGTATCTGAGCGGGAGAGGGAAAGATCAAAAGGGATTGAACCACATCGAAAGCTTTAATATAAATTTTGGAACCTGAAAGAAGCCAAGTCAAGCCTGAGGCAAACTCCTCATCTTCATAAAGGTAGCAGAGGGCAAAGGAACAAAAGAGAAAGAAGATAGAGGGAAATTACCTTTTGCATTTTTCTCCAAGATTTGAAATCTAGCTATACTTTAAATGACTGACATCGTCACTGAGAAACAAAAATGTTTCAGATAAGATTCGAAATACCCATATTTCACACACCAGGCCCAGGGGCACATCCAATCTTTACCTTCCTCTCCCAAGACAGGCTCTAGGAATGAGGAAGCCCATCAACCCACATGTAAGTAGTAATTCACACTTAGGTTGTGGAAATATATTCTTCCATCTGGTTACTCAACACCATCAACAAAAATTATTAAGGAAGTACAATTCAACATCCTTAAAGATAGAGAAGCAAAGTTAATGGAAAAACTAGTGTCCTCCCCAAATAGATGAGTATTAGTATAAATATTTAAATTAGATAAGTGAATAACAACAGAAATATTTGGTGAATGACATTCTTTTTTTATTAATTTTTAATAGTTGACATACAGTTTTATTAGTTTCAGGTGTATGATATTCAACAGTGTTCAACAATTCTATACATTATCATTGCTCATCATGAGAAATGTACTCTTTCATCCTTATCACCTATATCACCCCTCCTCCAGAATGTTATAAACATTCTTACAACAAGAATCAGATGCATGAAAAACAAAGTTTTCTTAGAAATGACAAATATTCCCAGACTCCTTGGGTGATTGGATTCCCAATTCTATATTTTACCAGCAAGTTACTTAACCTCTCTGTAAAATGGGCATAGTAACAGTATCTTCCATAGGGGTTTGCTGTGAGTGAGCAGTAAAAATGCTATTGTATTTTACATACAATACAAAAACAAAAACCGTTCAGAACAGTGCCCAGTACATATTTGGTGTTAAATAATTGACCCCATCCAAAGGAGTCACTGAAAAGGGGGTGAGGGTGGAGTAGAATAAGAATTGGAAAGGAAAAGACAACCATTACCTTTATCTGAAAATACATTCAGCTAGCAAGTTCTATGGAAAATCATGTTGGAATAGTGATTGGAATTGTGTTAAACCTTTGGGTTATCTGGGGAAACCTGAGATTTTTACAATTCTGAATGTTACTGTCCATGAAAATGTTATGTCTCTATATTTAGTATTTATTTCTAATTTAATACCTTGCAATAAAGTTTTGCAATTTTCTACATAAAGATGTGCCATATTTTTGTTAGATTTATTCCTAGGCCTTATTTCCTTTTGTTGCTACTATGTACTTTTATTGTTGTTATGAATTATAGCTCTTTTTATAAGATCATTTTTTGTTTCAAGCTGGTAACTAAAAATTCAATCTAACTTTAAATGTCCCTTTTATAGCTGTCAAACTTGCTGAACGCTTATGAATTATAATAATTTATGAACAGAATTTTAATTTTGCCATGTAGACAATCATATCACCTATCAACAATTACAGTTTTACAAGTTCTTTTCCAATCATTTCACGTTTCTTTCTTGTGTTATTGTGTTGGTTGCGCCATCCAACATGGTGGTGAATAGACTAGTAGCCAGCACCGCTTTTATGTACCGAATTCTAACAGGGGGTTCACCTTTGAGTGGAATGTTTGGCCCAGGTTTTATAGATACTCTTTAATTTGAATTTAATTTGAATTTAGTTTTATTCTCAGTTTCCCAGGAATGCTTCTCCTTTTCATTTTGTTGAATTGCACATAGTAATCTTGTCAAGCTATTTCCTTGACATGGATTACTACCTCTAACTTTTTAATTTAATTATATTTGATTCTTTTGGATAAGTTAGATTTTTAATAGCTTTCAGTTATGAATATCATTATGACAGCTCAGAGGTGTGAATAATAATAACAATGAAGGCAACTGACTTTCATTTACTGGTTTTCTATTATATGCAAAGTAAGCTGCGTGGTTTTGTTTAGTTGTATGATTTATTCCTGCTTCTCTCACTGATCTCCAGATAAGTGAGCATCAACAGGTAAAATACGTTTGTTCCAAGTCCCAGGCAATAAGTAAAGGTGCCTGGAAAAAACTCAGTGTGACACTGTCTTACTTGATAGCTATGATACAAAACAAATAGCCACTTTCTTTTGTTTACTATCCTATCTGGAAGCACATAACACGTCATCTCATTCGCATTCTTTTTTTTTTATAATTTTTTTTTTAAGATTTTATTTATTTATTTGACAGAGAGAGAGACAGAGAGAGAGGGAACACAAGCAGGGAGAGTGGAGAGGGAGAAGCAGGCTTTCTGCAGAGCAGGGAGCCTGATGCAGGGCTCGATCCCAGGATCCCGGGATCATGCCCTGAGCTGAAGGCAGACGCTTAACGACTGAGCCACCCAGGCGCCCCCTCATTCGCATTCTTAATTTTCTTCCGTATCTTCTCCTGAAAATTATATTTGTCACAATTGTATTTTTTTCTATGGATGCTATCCTCAATAGGATAAGATTTTGCACTTTTAGCCCCGTACTCCTAGTACTGGGGTTTGCTAAAATAGGAGCCACTGAAGCTGGAAAGTAGACTGGCAGAAAGCCATGTCTAAGGAAAAGGCAAGGAGTATCTGCAGGGTAGCAATCCAACACGTAACTGAGTGCGTTGTATAGCTGACAGAGACATCATGCTGCTCGGCTGATAGAAGACAAACTCATAGAGATGAGGTCCCACTGTGAGCTTGATGACCCCATTTGCTATAGGGACAGTGAGGCAAAACAGGAGTTTGGGAGAGAAAAGGACTTGCCTGAACCATGATGAGGACGTAAGGTTCTAAGCAGACGTAACAATACAGCATGTGGGTTCATGGTTTAAAGTATGCTTGAGGGGCGCCTGGGTGGCTCAGATGGTTAAGCGTCTGCCTTCAGCTCAGGTCATGATCTCAGGGTCCTAAGATCGAGCCCCATGTCAGGTTCCCTGCTCAGTGGGGAGTCTGCTTCTTTCTCTCCCTCCACCCCTGCCCCCTTGCTCACGCGTGCTCTCTCTCTCTCTCAAATAACTGAATAAAACCTTAAAAAAAAAAAAAAAGTATGTTTGAAAAAGCAGCCAAGCTCCAAAGAATAACCATTACTATTTAGTAAAGTATTTTGTTCCAGGATTCAAGCTCATCCCGTGTGTGAGCTTGACAGCAGCTTCTACATCACCTGAGTCACTGAGCGCGCACAGAAGGCGTATTTCCTCTGCTGGGGCCCCTCCCGGCCTTCTAGACTAGAAACAACAGGCTTTCTATGCTCATGATAGGATGGTGCACTGGAGTCCTCTGAACTATTACCTAGAATAAGAGCCAACACCATGCTGCATTGTCATGTGACTAATTATTAATGACAGTTGTTTACAGTCTTAGGAAAACAACTCTGAGGGTAATTTGAACCCGATCAAAGGAGAAACCTGCCCTTTATCTTCTCCAATAATTCACATGACAAAAACAAAGTAATTTAAAAACTAACATTTTTCAAAAGGAAAACATACATTTAAAAAAGGTGGATATTACAATCTCAGTCAAGGAACTATTTCAACCTATATTCAAGTTTTTAAAAAATTAATTATAGACATTAGTGGGTTTTTCCCACACAACGACAATATGAATCTATTTCTACTGAGTCTAATTCATAGAATGGAAGAACAAACAACCCAGGGGCATTTTAAAATGAAGTTAAAAATTAAATCACAAAACCAAAGCCACATTTTCTGGCTTGGGTACTGATTTGGGGTTAGTGATATTTCACGGGATACTTGAATTCGGAAGTTGTTACTCATTTATCTCAGGGTCCAGAGTCCCTCAAAAATGACTCAGGGAAAAATCTTTTACACAAGAAGGCGAAATTGTCATCCCTTCCCCCTGCATAATGAACTGAGATTGTAGGTGCTTAAATTCCCAAAGTGCAAATGGACAAATCCATTTTTCTTTTCTCTTCTTATCTTACAAAGACTATAATAAAACTTACCTGAAAAAAGCATGAGAATGACATAGAATGAATGCCTGGAAAACAGTAGCTCTGAATTCCTAAGACCCGGGCTCCTCCTTCTGAATTCTTGAGCTCAGGGATGGACTCCGCCAGGCTCCCACTCTTCCACCAGGGTGCTGGGCGGTGGTTTACTCCCCCACAGTACAGTTCAAATAGGTATAAAGAGTCAAACTCAAAATCCCAAGGAGATCTCCTCAGGGGCCATGAACTAAAAAGGAACTTAAAGTCAAGGTGATGAGCAGGACTTGAAGCAAGGAGGGCTCCCAGGAGCGCAGAACCAGGTTTAATTTTCCAGGGCTGGAGACTGACTCGAATCTTGACTCTAATTTTCCAGGGCTGGAGACTGACTCGAACGTTCTCACAGAGAAAGGTGTGCAGGCACTGAGCATGTGGGGAGCTGGAAAGGAACTAGCTACATAAAGCTGGGAATCTGAAAGCGTTGCCTCGTCCCTGAGATGAGGATAAGCAGAACAAGCTTGGAGAGCAGCGAGGACGTTTTCAACCACATGAGGGTAGAGATGAAAACAAGTCAAGCAAAAGAAATTGAAAGGGATTGGCCTCCACGGTGCACATGTGAGTGTCCCAAATTCATGCTGTTTATTGTCCAAAGTGAGTTACAGAAAAGTCCATACTGCATGACAGCAGGTAAACAAATTTAGAAATGAGAAAGCATTATTTTCCATAGTTTAGGAACACACCAATAGATAGTAAAAATCAAAGAATATGGAGAAACCTCACTAATTTACGTGAAATGTATTTGTTATTGGGGTGTGTGTGCTCATGCGTGCATACGCACACAAAACAGAGAGGACCAGGGAAAGCAAGAGTGAAGTCCAAGTTTATCTGTAATACTATATCTCATGTATTTCAAAGAAAAAAATTAACAAAATTTCAAAGGGAGAAAAACACAAAGAAGAAAAAACGTATTCGACTTTTGCATTTAACATTTATTTATACTCTCTTTCACCTTTTCAGAGCAGAACTGAAGTCATTAAAGATACCACGAAACAAAGCAAGAGCCGCGTGCTGATGTCTGAACTCGAGGACACGCCTCAGGTGTTGAGGAGACTCGAGACGCTCACATCAGCCGAGGAGGAGGTGGAGCTGCAGAGGGGCTTAGATTCCACATTCTCAAGGCACACATTTCTGGAAACTTCCTCAGAGGTTGCTTGACAAGAAGCACTTTTCCTTCAGTTTCTAGTTTGATGAATCTCATTAATGATTAGCAATCCCAGCCCCAAGGTAGCAAAGAATCCTCTGCGGCCTGCCAGCAGGTGAAGGGCCAGAGTGGGAAGAAGGAACAGGTGCTCGGTCGAAGTCCTCCCTCAGACACTAAGTCAGTAAGTCACTTATCCCGGTGTTGATAGGCAAACTCTCCAAGGGTCCTTTCTGTGTAACAACGGACAATTTTGATATACTCCCCAAAACCCAGGTTTTCTCATATCGATTTTTTAAAAAGGTGAGTGAAAACATGAACACCTCTATTTTCTTAACCAGGCAGGGGGAAGAGAGGTATAAGCAGGGAGCTGAAGTTGTGTGTCTGATCATCCGTAAACATGCGTAAAATGTCAACTGTGCAAGACATTTCCAAGAAACAGGCACTCTCGTGAGGTGTTTAAAAGCTGAATTTAGGGGATTAAATTCGGGGGCTCCTCAACAAGTATCAGCTCTTTTATTTACCAACTGGCTGACCTGGACAAAGAGGGTCAACATCTCCACCTAGGGTTGATGTACAGTAGTTAGCAACAGCAGTGAGGATAACTCGGTATACAACAGCCAGCCGGACACACAGGAAGAGTTGTAGGGCGGTTGCAAAGAAATACTTCAGAAAAGAAAAAATGGGCAACCACGTCTCCATCCCTTACACAAAGATTCGCTGCCGCCAAGAAATCTGTACTAAGCTTTTCTCCTGGATAGGCTCACTGTGGCGACAGGGAATTCCTGGGGCCTGAAGGACTCCAGCCTTTTGTAATCGAGTTCGCCCCCTTGGTTTCCCTCCTACATCAAGTAGGGTCCAGGACTTTGACACAGACAGGGCTGGGGGTGGCTCTGGTCCAAGACGGCATCTAGAGGAATGCTGAGTCATGAAGCAAGGGTATGAGGGAAAGCTAACCAAACCAAGACAGCTGGGGATAGAAGGGGAAATGTAGAGATGCAGCAATAAGGGTCACCAGGGTCAGCAGAGGATGGAGGGTGGGCTGAGGGCAGTTGAGAGGAGTTAACCAGGTAGAGTCCGAAAGGCAGGAATGTAGGAGCTGCGGCTTCTTGATGGTACTTGTGACCTCACGGATGGTGTAAGTAAGATGCTGTGAGCAGGATACCCACAGCCTTTAAACTTAATGGTCTGCAGGAAGCTGCCCTTCAGTGTGATTCCCTATGAACACTGCTTTGAAGCAGAAACATCTCAGGATGCCATATATAGTCTCTGAGCCAGGGAACCAGCAGTTTTCTGGGCAGTAGTAGAAAATCAAGGTTGCTGTTAAAAAAATTTCATGTCAGGGTGCCTGGGTGGCTCAGTTGGTCAGGCGCCTGCCTTCAGCTCAGGTCATGATCCCAGGGTCCTGGGATCGAGCCCTGCATCGGGCTCCCCGCTCAGCGGGGAGTCTGTTTCTCCCTCTTCCTCTGTCCTTGCCCCCCTCTTGTGCATATGAGTTTTCTCTCTCTCATATAAATAAATAAAATCTTTTTTAAATTTTCATATATACACATATATGTATAGATATGCATACATATATATACACACAAAACATATATAACATACAAAACACACAGATGACACACTGATATATAATATGTGTGACAACTGTAAGTCGTTTCTTTTGTCCAGCCCTAGGCCTTGAAGGCTAGCCAGGGAGTGACTGTGTTACTACCCTTGCACCCCCACTGCTGGGGATCCCGCCACAAAACCTTTCTGAGGTCACCAAGCTTTACCGGAGTAATGCTTGTTTACATGCTTCCTTGGCAGCCAGATGCTCGCAGAACTTTCCCTTGTATGGATTCCTATTCACTGCCTGTGCCCAACCACCCGCTTAGCTGTGTAAGCAAATGCTTATAAAATCTCCTGGGAGAATGATCATAGATATGGTCACATCTGCTAGGATTGGGCATTCAGGTTTCCAGGACAAGGCATGTCCTAGTTGTCTAGAATAGAGATAGTAGAAGGCTAACAGTACTTGAGATTACTTTACCCGAGTTATTATTTAAGTTCCTGCTTCTACGAAAGCTGATATCCTGAGCACACTGTTAATAAATTCTGAGATTCTATTTCATGGGTATATGTCTTGAAAATGGACGAATATCCTCCATGGAATAGAGAGGGTTCACCGGGGCTGCCGTCCTGGATGAATAGACTCAGAGCTGGAGAGTTCGAAAACCCAGTCCTGCCATGATAGAAAGGTCCCAGAGGTACACACTCAAGAATAGGCAAAGCTGTGGTAAACCAGGAATATGACATCCCATAATATTTTCATCCCGTGGAATTTAGCATCAAGCCCTGTTGACAGGAAATTGCTCTCCATCTTAAAAGGCCAGCTGCTAGGTGGTCCAGGCATAAAAGCAGAGAATAAAATAACCTCAATCTCTAGATCACTCCGGAATTGCTCTATGTTTTTGCTTGTTTGTGAAATATTGCTGCTATGAACAGTGGGGTTCAGGTGCCCCTTCGGATCACTGCATTTGTATCTTTGGGGTAAATACCCAGTACTGTAATTGCTGGTTCATAGGGTAGCTGTATTTTCAACTTTTTGAGGATCCTCCATACTGTTTTCCAGAGTAGTTGCACCAGCTTGCATTCCCACCAACAGTATAGGAGGGTTCCCTTTTCTCCATTGTTTAGCTTTTTATATAGTTGCAAGGATTGAGTCTACATTACTAGCTACAAAATGCATAAATTGTCCAATTTAACTTTATGTTAATAAAACTCATAATACCACTGGAGGGTTAACATAAGATTTCTGATACTAATATCTTTATATCATTTTTAAAATAACATGTTTTAAGTTAAAATACCCTGTTTTCCAGTTACATCTATAACTTCAGCATGATTTTCTATTTCTTGCAGAATTCACTCTGAATTTTTATAATTCTATCACCAACCATAGTGCCACAAAATCAGACTACAAGTAAATTTTTGATTAATAATCAGTTAGGCAAAAACATCACTCACTTCCTCAGTAATGAGTCTAGCTCTAACATAATATTATTTAATAAATTTCTTAAGTCCAGGAAATCAACAAATCAAGCCCAAATCTGTAGCATTTGCCTTTTTGTGTGTGTGTGTGGAATCTCCAATTGTGGCCAATTTCAAGCTACCAACATGACATCACTGAATTCAGAGTTAGGAAGAAATAAATATGCGGCAGCATGCCTTTATATCGTATTCCCACCATATAGATGCAGGAGTCATGAATGTTCTCAAGAGTGTACCTGATAGGAAAATGCAGTGAAATAATTACAAAGTCATGAGCTGTAAACATTTCTCATCTTTTAAAAGTATAATTTATTTAATTCTGAATGTATGTAATTTAATTGCCAGTAATGCTGTTTTTAACAACCAGCTTGCAAAATTCCTAAAAATGTAACTGTCTGCTTTTGTGGGCCCAGGTGAGCTGAGTCTAGTACCCCACTGCCTTATGCTGTGCTCATCTCTTGGGTTCTCTTGTTTTCCTATCTCAATTCAGGTTCTGCCATGCCTTCATCTATTTATATAATTATTCCCTATATAAATTAACATTCCTGAAGATGCCTATTTGGTTGTCTTATTTTTCTTTTTAAGACCTCCGTGTAAGTGCTTCTACAAAAAAACTGACCACCCTTCATCCAGAAATTACTGAATTTCTTGGTGAGACAACTGTCAGATGTCACATGGCCCTCATCAAATAGTCTAAAGAAGGGAAAACTAAGAACATGATCCAACATTAAAAGCTGAGAGGACTCAGAGTCTTAAGCCTCCATTCGTGGTGGCTAAAATGGGGTATATTCAAACATGTGGGCGTTATTTTTGATCTCAGACCCAATTGCTAAGGAATGACATTTTGATCATCCAGTTTCATCTCCATTTTTCCCTGCTGGATTTTATATATGGTTTCACTTTTTCATGCTGTGGGTCAGTTAAACCCAACTTCACAATCCCAACTACCTGTTAATTAAATAAGAGGATATTTATAACTTTAAACCAAATAGATCCTGTTTACGACAGAAACATTGTTCATTTGAGGCAGTCATGGGTCCAAATTGGAGGGACCCCAAACTACTAGTGTCAAGATCTCCATGTTAGTTATTTCCAGAACTTTGTAGAGACTTCATCATCTGTGGCCAGAAATAATATGGGATTAAAATGGTATCATCATATCATGCAAATATGGTCCCCAAGTATTAGTGACATACAAAGAGCAACACTCTCAGTGGGTCAAGCAGTATGGGAATCACCAGGGGCACTAGAAGCCAGGTTCTCAGGTGCGGTAGAGGATTCCAGAGGAGCACAGCTCTTCCGACCCACAGGTGACCCACGTGTGTGGGGGCTCCAACAACGATGACAATAAACCACGTGAGGACCACTTGCTGAGTGCCAGTCATGGGCAGTCTGTTGAACGCTTGTCATCCTTGACGCAGGTGCTGCTGTAGTTGGGGTTATTATTATTAATAACGGATAAGAAACCGAAACCCACAAATTTGTTCCTGGTGGCATTTGGCCCATCAGGTAAATCATGAGCCTGGATTTGAACTTGGCAATGCCTAGCTCCAAAGCCAGCGCTCTTACGCGGGCACCCAGTGAGCACTCTAGACTCTAGCAATAGCCCCACACCCTAAGCGCAGGGCACTTGCTGTAGTGAGCCAAGAGGGAATAACCACCCTCCCTATACCCACCCCCGATGGAATGGCCTGGCTTTGGTTGGCTTATATATGTTTCAAAGGAGTCTCTTTCTCTTGGCTGACGCCTGCGGGTGGCATATTGCCCTAGTAGGTGAAAACATCAGGGGGAAAGAACACAATGGCAGAGTCGAGTGCCACAGCTGGGAAGAGAAAGCGCTCCGAAGATCCGCAAGTGGATGAGACGCTCATTCCCAAGCCAGGTAAACTCAAGCGTGACTACTTGGTTTTAGGATTTTATGGTGGGTTCTTTATGCGCAGTGTCATAATACAAAGAAATGAATCTATACCTTGTAAGTTGTTTAATTCTTTTTTAAAATCAGGTAATATTGATGCATATTTTTCAAATATACGAAGGAAATAAATACCACTGTACTAAGGAACAAGTCTTTTGGGCAACCCTCTCGGGTCCCCTCCCTCCTCCGGAGCTTTGTACTATCAATTTGCTGTTGCTCAATAAACCTTGCTTTGCTGCCCACCAAAAAAATAAATAAATAAAATAAATATATAAATAAAATAAAAAACAAGTGTTTTATTTTTGATGGTTATCTTCTAATCTTGGTCCATATGCATTTAAATTCTTTTGATCATTGCTACCAAATTTGTATACACCTAGTATTGTGTATTCTGCTCGTCATTGCATGTAATATATTGTAAATGTAATTGTTTTGCTTAATTAGGTAAAGTCAGAAAATTTTAATTTGACCAGATATACTTTTCCATATTGCTTTATAATCCTCAATCATTCCTCTTAAAGGATGCATATTATTATTATTCCAATATGTCCAATAGATAAAGCATTATTTACCTGAAAAATCTTCTTGTGGTTGGATATTTAAGCTATGGATTTTTGTTTTGCTACTTAGCTATTTTACATGTATGTTTTATACATATATAAAATATATGTATTTGCCACTTAGCTCTTTTATATTATACATATATAAAATATATGTATTATATATATAAACATTCTTTAACAAAACACTTGTCTACAGTTAAGATTATTATTTCTTCAGTGTTTATTCCTAAGAAATTAAGATTTTGAGGCAAGGGCATAATTATTTCATTTCCATTGGCCACTACAGAGACCTTAATTTTTCATCTGAATAAAAGTGAAGCCACATAGAAGATTTTGAGTGGAAGAGGGGGTGATCTAATTTATGGTATGACTTAGAACACTTCAATTGCTGTATGAAAATAGATTGGAAGCAGGAAGTCAAGTTAAAGGTTATTGCAAAAATCCAAGCAAGGGATGTTGGTAGCTAGAACCCCCTGGGAGCAGCTCTAAACCAAAAGATAGCAATGGCCTCGGTGAGAAGGTGTTTGATTCTATACCTATTTTCAGTGTAAAGACAACAGTATGTTCCAGATAGATTGGATCTAAGGTGTGAAACAAAGAAATCAAGGACAATTGCAAAGTATCTGGATGGTTGGGATTTCCATCCACTGAGTTGAGAAACAATCTAGGTAGAACAAGCTGGGGAGGGGAGCTCAGGCATTCAGTTTTAAATCTGTTAAGTTTGATTTTTTGATTTGTTGATCAATTGATTTTTAGCAGAACAAAAAATGACACATCTTAAAATCAATGGCATCTTTAATTTGACAAAATGCACAGCTACTGTATTATATCTAGGCTTCATTTTGATTTACAATATGGGATATTATTCCAACTCTATTTTTCCATATATTTAACCAGTTATCTCACAATCACTTATCATATAATTTAGCTTTCCCCATCAATTGCCACAATGTCCTTTACTCACTGTATGATCTTTGCATGTTTTTCTATTGTTCCTTAGATTTTTTTGCTTATTGATGTCTTATTTTACTCTTGTGACAAATTTCATTGCTGCAAATGCAAGTATCTCTCAGTGCTTGCCCTCCCTTCCAAAAAAAAAAACCTCTCAGGTAGTCTATTAATATATATAACTCATTTTTATTATTTTTTGCCAACTGTATTCATTTTCTATTCCTGCAAACATACTACCGCAAACTTAGTGGCCTAAAATGACACACATTTATTATGTTATAGATTCTGTGGGTCAGAGTTTAAGACATGCATTGGTTTAGTTGGTTCTTCTCCACATCTCACAAAGCTGCAATCAAGCAGTTGGCCAGGTTGCCTTCTCAACTGGAGGCTAGACTAGGGAATATCCCACTTCTAAGCTCATTCAGGTTGTTAGGAGAATTCATCTCCTTAGAGCTATACAGCTGAAGGTCCTGGTTTGGGCAGGATTTTGGCTAGAGGCCACTCTCTTGTCCTAGGGGTGGCCCATAGTTCCTTACCATGTGGTCTTCTCCAACTTTCTGCTTACTTTATCAAGCCCATGAGAAAAGGATCTAGCTTCAGTTTGCTAAGATGGAGTCTTATATAATGTAATGTAATCATGAAAGTGCATCCCCCTCACTTTTGCTGGCTAGAAGCAACTCATAGGTCTTGTCCCCATTCAAGTGGAGGGGATTACACAAATTTGTGAACACCATGAGGTGAGCACCATTGGAGCCTTAGGATCTGTTTGTCACATCAAGTTAAAAAACAAGTCTCCTTGGGCGCCTGGGTGGCTCAGTTGGTTAAGCGACTGCCTTCAGCTCAGGTCATGATCCCAGGGTCCTGGGATTGAGTCCCGCATCGGGCTCCCTGCTCTGCAGGGAGCCTGCTTCTCCCTCTCCCACTCCCCTGCTTGTGTTCCCTCTCTCGCTGTGTCTCTCTCTGTCAAATAAATAAATAAAATCTTTAAAAACAACAACAACAAAAAAAAACAAGTCTCCTTGACTCTGATTAGAATAGTATTGAATTCTTTGATATAACCTTCCAGTTTCAAAAGTTCATGATTTCATGGTATTAGTACTCTCTTCCAGTGGTTAAATACCATTAACTCCAAGATATTTATTAATTTGCACACACTCTCTCACACACACACAAACTCATACATTGTCATGTAGCTAAGGGTAATCCTTGAAAATATTTCACAGCCAGCATGACATTAGCACCCACCTATTAGGTGGACATGGCTGGAACTATTCATTCAGAATGGACACAGGACGGAAATCATCTTTAAGAACACATGTAGTAACAAAGAATACTTAATAGCCAGCAAGCATCAGGCTAAGCCTTTTAAATATATCCTCTAGTTAATCTTTCAGCAATCTAATAGGGCAGATGTTCAACCCACTCATTCGTGGGCCATTCGCCTCTTTTCAGTAGCTACTTTTCAGTAGCCTTTGGTCTCTAGGACCCCAAGGCAACTTGGAGAAATCAGAGACCACAAGAACTCATAAATTATTAGTTCATTTGATTGACATAGAAGTCACTACTTGGCCCTGAATCAGGAAGGAAAACCTTTATAAAAATATTATATTTGAGCTTCTCATTCTTCCAAATTCTGTCCCTCCCCCCATTCACTACAAAGTCTTGTGTTCCACCTAAAGGGAAAACATGGCTTTGTGAGAAAGGCTCTTTTGTTATCTCAAGGCATCTCCTTCCTTGAAGTTTTGAGGACTTCTTGAAGACACAGGGTCTCGACCTCCTATTCCACACCATATAGCCATATAAACCCCACAGATGGGTGCACTTGGTGTTTTACAGCAAAGGTATTCCCATAGAGTCATCTAGGACAAAATAAAAGCTGTCATATACTTGTGGTACAATGGTGAAGAGCGTAGACACCTGACCTACACTGTTAGCTGGTCTCTCTGTACCTATGTCAAGCATAAGCATATCTATAAAATGGGGAGAGTAGTAGTGGCTTCCTCAAAGGATTGGTGTGAGGATTAAGTGAATTAGTCCTCAGTCATTATGTTACATGAGCTATCAGGACCATCTGACGCACCTGCTGACTCCCTCCTCCCCGAAGCCCTTTATCCCTTGGCTTCCGGGATACCACACCCTCCTGGTTTTCTTCCAAACCCACTGACCATTCCTTTTCAGTTTCCTTCCCTGGTTATACCCACTTATTTGGCCTCTGTAAACATTAGAGAGCCCTAGAGTCAATCATTGGTTCTCTTCCCTCTGTGTTCTCTTTTCCCAAATATCATGGCTTCAAGTATCATGTGTAGGTTACTAATGCCCAGTCTTATACCTCAACCTCTACATCTCTTCTGAACTCTAGAGCTGTGTATCCAACAATGTTCTCAACACCTTCCCTTGGGTGCCTAAAAGGGATCTCTGTCGGTCCAATAATAAGCTCTTGATCATCCCCACTCCCCTCAAAACTGCTCTTGCCACAGAACTCCCTTCCTCAGTGAGCCAGCCTCTAGTTCTTAGAACAAGAACCTCTCCAGTGCTTTTCCCCCACTAGTCTATAAAACTGAAACCTTGATTTAGTGTGACTTCCCCCGGGGATTCATCTGGGATCTGATTACATTTTCGCTCTTTTACTGCTACCACCCCCATCCAACGTTCCTCACTTGTCTTCTGCATTATTGCAATAGCTTCTTCCCGGCAGTAGCCATCTTTCCCAGAAATACAAAACCAGATTTGAATGCTGTGCTCATTTCTTTTTCCACTCTCTCTCTTTTTTTGCTATATTTTTTCATAGTTTGTGGTTGTCAATTTCCCTGAGAAAATATTTCTAGGGGTTTAATTTCAAACTTTATTTTATTTTGTTTTATTTTATTTAGAGAGAGAGTGAGAGCACATGAGTGGGGTGGCAGAGGAGAGAGAGAAAATCTTTTTTTTTTTAAGAATTATTTATTTATTTGAGAGAAAGAGAGAGAGGGTGTGCGGGGGAATGGGGGGGGCAGAG
The DNA here is from genome assembly GCF_002201575.2 of Neomonachus schauinslandi. Taxonomy (NCBI): domain Eukaryota; kingdom Metazoa; phylum Chordata; class Mammalia; order Carnivora; family Phocidae; genus Neomonachus; species Neomonachus schauinslandi. The sequence continues at coordinate 143,313,832 of NC_058410.1, read as the reverse complement.
GGAGAGAGGGAGAGATAATCTCAAGCAGATTCCCCACTGAGCGTTGAGCCTGACTGCACAACCCCAAGATCATGACCTGAGCTGAAATCAAGAGTGGGACACTTAACCGACTCAACCACCCAGGCGCCCCTTAATTTTAAACTTTAAATGAAAGTTTGTCCTCAATGCCTGAAGACATGTGAGAAGAATAATCATCTACACTAAGGAACAACTCCTTCAGAATTAAAAAAAAATATGTTTTATATATGTAATCTATAATATAGTACATATATCATATAATTTATTTAAATTATAGAACGTAAATATGTACATATACATATTTTTATTTATATGTATACAAAATGTATATTTTTTATATATGTATTTATTTCTGAGTAATTTCATCAACTATAGAATACAATAACCCAGGAATGGGAGAGACAGAATTATAAGAAGGACAGATGCCTCGGAGCAAGTCAGTGTCTATATAGTTGTGGTATAAAAACACCTTTGGGGGCGCCTGGGTGGTTCAGTCAGTTAAGTGTCTGCCTTCGGCTCAGGTCATGATCCCAGGGTCCTGGGATCGGGTCCCACATCAGGCTCCCTGCTCAGCAGGGAATCTGCTTCTCTGCCCGTCCCCTAGCTTGTGCTCTCTCTCTCAAATTAAAACAAACAAACAAACATTTTTAAAATAAAAATAAATTAAAACACCTTTGGTTCAACTCAGTGATTTCCTCCTTTAGTATCCTCCTTTCCCAAAGCTAGTAGAGTGCCACTGAAACCATCGGGTGGTGGCCTGAGGTACCTTTCTGTATTACAGCTTGTGAGAAGCAAACGATGGCTTCATAAGAAAAAGCACTGATATCATGTTATAATATTTCCAGGTCCAAACTTCTGTTCCACTCGCTATGGGATAGCCTTTATCATACATATCTGCAACCTCATAGCGATGGCACAGTGTGTTGTCATGAACATCACTAATGGTAGCCATGGCCAACAGCACGGACCATCAGCTCCCGTTCAACGGCTCCACCAAGGGGCTGCCTGGTGACTCATTTGGTGGCCCGAATAATGCCCCAGACAGTCTTCCCGCAGGGGTAAGCGATGCAAGACTTAAGCTGTGCTCTTGTTTTTGTGGTTTGTTTGTTTGGGTGTGTATTTTTTTTAGAGCCTCGATGTTAAAAAGTTTTATTGGGGAAAATAGTGATTTGAAAGCAAGTGAAGGATCTAAAGAGGTGTTTTCAGTTATGTTAGCACCTTCTTGCAAAGGGCTAACTACAGCATTCTCGGTTTCCTTAGGGCCCCCGTGTACGACTGGAGCCCTCAAATTCAGGGCATCATCTTTAGTTCTGCCAACTACGTCATGATGCTGACACTGGCCCTCAGTGGGTACCTGGCTGGAAGAGTAGGCACGAAGCGAGTGGTTGGGGTTTCGTTGTTTGCATCCTCACTCCTCAGTATCCTCACCCCCCTGGCGGCTGAGCTCAGACTAGTTTCCCCCATTGCAACTCGAATAGTCCAGGGCCTAATACAGGTATCCAGATATTTTACAAATAGGGGCTGGATAGGAATTTCTATATGGTTCCACACATCAAGAGCTCTAACTATTTTGATTTCAGGGATCAACATTTGGGGGTCAATATGCACTTTGGGAGAAATGGGGCCCTCCACATGAACGAAGTCGACTCTGCTCCATTGGCTTATCAGGTAAAAACACATAACTGAAATGAGTACATTACAACACAACATTCTCACACTGGGTTATTTGATAATTCTTCTATTGAATGTTACTTTGTCTTCTCCTCAATGTTGACCAAATATTTATCAATGAGGGAGATGGATCCTTTGTGACATGACTTTCAGTTGTTTTCCCCCAAGTTGTCATTTGTAACATGACTTTGTTTGTAATGATTTTTCCTATTCTGAAAAAAATATATTTCTGTGTAGTTAAATTGATCATTCTTTTCTTCTATGGCTTTTAGATTTTGAATTAGAGATGGAAATGTTATAAAAGCATCCACCTGTGTTTTTTCTTGAACTTGCATGATTTCATTTTTTATAGTTAAATTTCTGATATATTGGAGTCTATTTTAGAATTCTATGTATAAGGTATGCATCCAACTTAATCTTCTTTAGGATTTCTCTTAGTTGTTCTGAGAACTGCTTTCTGATCATGATTTGCTCAGACAGTGCATCTGGAATGAATATTCTGAAGAAAGAAGTCTACATTATATAGGGGAAGAATGAAAAACAGAAAGAATAAGGCTAAAAAACATGAAATTGATGAAGTAGGTGCTGGGTAAGAAAAGAAGGGTAACTCTCCAGCTAACTTATGGATACCAAGAAAGCCAGGGACTCTTCAGTCCAGAAAACAAGCCCCCCACCCACACACACACACATACACACACACACACATTGACTGACCTCATACCCCCCATAGAGCCCTTTACAACCCTGGAGGATTATTTTCTGTCACCAGAGCTTTTATTCACTGATAGGGGAATAGTCCACCAATTTGGACGAAGGAAATTTACATCAGTTATCACAGCTGACTAATGGAGCTTCTAAGTATAAATAAGGATTGAACCCCCACCCTCAAATCCTCAAACATTTGAAAGAAACCAAGAGCACAAAAGAGAGAGATGAAACTCAAAAACTGTAAAGATGAACCCAAATGAGGAAGAAACTAAAAGAAAATTTTACATGATTAACAAATAACATGCAAGAGATCCCAGGGAATATTTATGATAATATTTATTTAAAAAGAAAAAAAAAACCTGTCAGAATGGCTAGTATCAAAAAGGCAAGAAGTATGGGGCGTCTGGGTGGCTCAGTAGTTAAGCGTCTGCCTTCGGTTCTGGTCATGATCTCAGGGTCCTGGGATCGAGCCCCGCATTGGGCTCCCTGCTCGGCGGGAAGCCTGCTTCTCCCTCTCTGACTCCCCCGCATGTGTTCCCTCTCTCCCTGTCTCTCTCTCTGTCAAATAAATAAATAAAATCTTTAAAAAAAAAAGGCAAGAAGTAATAAGTGGTGGTGAGGTTGTGGAGAAAAGAGAATCCTTGTGCCCTATTAGTGGGAATGTAAGTTGGTGCAGCAACCGTGGAAAGCAGTATGGAGATTCCTCAAAAAACTAAAAATAAAAGTCCCATGCAATCCAGTCATTTCCCTTCTGGGTATTGACCTGAGGAAAATGAAAACCACTCATACAAAAGATACTTGCACTCATATCTTTGCTGCAACAATCTTTACAATAGCAAAAGATATGGAAGCAGTCCAAGCGTCCATCGACAGGTGGATGGCTGAAGAACAGGTGGTATAGACTTAATGGAATATTACGTGGTCGTAAAAAAAAGAATGAAATCTTGCCATTTGCAGCAACATGGATGGACCTAGAGCTTTATTATGCTAAGTGACGCAAGTCAGACAGAGAAAGACAATTACCATGTGATTTCCCTTACATGTGGAATCTAAAAAACAACCAACCAAACAAACAAACAAATAACAACAGGAAAGAGAGACAGACTCATAAATATAGAGAACAAACTAGTGGTTGCCAGAGGTGGAGGTGGGGGTAGGAGGGCCAGTCAAATAGGTGAAGGGGATTAAGAGATACAAACTTGCAGTTATAAAATAAATAATCATGGGAATGAAAAGCACAGCATAAGGAATAGAGTCAATAATATGACTGTGTGGTGATAGATGGTTACTACACTTCCTGTGGTATTTTGCAATGTGTATCATTGCCAAATCACTAGCCTGGGCACCTGAAACTAACATATGTCAACTATACTTTGATTAAAAGTGTGAAAAAATAACTTTGAAAATAGATTGCTATAAAATAATTGTTGATAAAATAATATAATTGCTAATATTTTTAACTGCAGTAAATGGTCTGAATACCTAAATGAAGGGAGATGACCATCAAATTAGCAAGTTGGACAAATAAGTTGAGAGATTATCCCAGAATACGATACAAGAATCAGGAGATGGAAAGCATGGAGGAAAAATTTCAAATCTTGGAAGGAAGACAGTGACCTTATAGAAGTGGCAGCTTCCTTCTCCCTCATTTCCTGTCATATAGGCATAGAGCTACTGGAATAGAGCAACTGACTGGCTAGGAGCAAGATCCAGAGGCTTCCTTGTTTCTGGTATTAGAGAAATACCTTAGGGTCCCCAAACAGGTAGTCTTTACTGACCTCTGGAAAGCTTTTCTAGTTCAGAGAACACAAAACGAATGGCGGTCTGTGCAGCCAACAAGAAGCCATTGGAGGAACCCATCTGCAGGTGGAGTGGGCTGAGCCTACCCACCTGCCTCACTAGTTCTTATAGAAATGGCCATTTCTGGGGATTCTGGGCATTCTCAGCAGACTGCACTGGTGAACAGGATGACTCAACCCATGAGGCTGAAGGAAAACTTCCCAGAAAAACAGCCAACAGTGGAAGGGTCCAGGTCCTGCCAGCCTCTAGGACAAAACATACTCCATCTTCTTCTGCAGGGAACCACAAAGACACATCTGTAGGCAGGAAGCTTTGTAGTCACTTTAGGGAAGAAGACTAAGCAGATAAAACAGAACTGGCAGCTCATATTTGAGGTGATAGAAACACACACACACACACACACAGTCTGAAGACGATGCAACATCATACAGCAGTGAATATGAAAAAATAAAATAAAACCCCTGTAATAGCATATAGCAACCTGGCTAAGTGTTAGAAATACAAGTGTTGAGTGAACAAAGCCTGTCTATTGTGGTGGAAAATAACCCTGATGCAGTGTTAGTCCCAAGGACACTACCTGGCAAGCTATCCCAATGGTCGTGGTACAGATGGGCTCAGAGGCCCAATGAGGTGCTACGTTTGTCCAGCTACACTACTCTAAAACACAGAGTGAGATGTAAGATGCAAAATAGGGTAAATTAACACATTTGAGATACACCTTGCAATGTCCTAAAGAGAACAGCCGGGGTGATATCACTTTAATAAATGTCAGAAAAGAAAAACACACACTTGAGGTATACACATACACATACATACGTGGTACAAATTGCATGGACAGGTGATAGATTTGGGCATTAATTTACAGTATATATAAATCAAGTGTTAGCTATGAACTATGAGTGGAGATCAAATTACAGTCTGGAATGCAGCAGAAGTATGACAGAGAACGAGACATACCAAAATCTCTCGGGATGCAGATGGTATTCGAAGTCTTCAATTGAATGTGATCACCCAGAGAAGAAACCCAAGGAAATAGCCCCATGGCCCTCCAATCTCTGGGCCTCAGACAGAGGACGACAGGCAGCGGGGACTGGGAAGCCTCCCAGGGGCCCTTGGACAGCATTCAGTCTGAAGTGACCAGGCAGCAGAGCCACCTGCTGCTGGCCCGGAGTGAACGACTGTGGATTCGGCAAGCCGGGGGTCCTGAAAGGCCTTGACGACAGTGGAAGGGCCGGGAGCGGAGGCAGAAAAGGAACAGAAAGCTGTCAAAGTACATGGAGGGAGTTCTGAAGAGGTGGAAAGTGTTGTTTGGTTTTGAGCCCAGGCTGTATGAAGGAAGGTAAGTTTGTGTATGTGGATGGGCGAGAACCGAGAGCTGAGGAATTAAGTGAGAGTACAGGTGTGAGGATGTATCCACACAGTGGCCTGGGCCTGGGCCATCCTAGGGGAGACGTGGTCCAGGGAACTAGAGGGATCCAGTCTTGGATGGATGCAGGAACCGGCCCCTACTGTAACTGGAGGAAAGGCAGAGGGCTCAGGGGGGAACATGAGGAGTTGGTGGACTTCGTGGTGGAGAAGGTACTGATTTCCATCTTCATCTATTGTGCCCTGAAGTCAGGCAGCCTTTCCCTGCCCACAGAAGAAATGACAATTATAAACATAGGAAAAGATATTCAACTTCACCCTAAATAGAAAATAATGAGATAACTCTTTTCATTCCTATTTGGAAGACTTTTTAGAAGCATTGAAGCTGTCCGGTGTTCTCAAGGAGATGAGGAAAAAAACCAATATTTTTGGCCATTTAGTTCAGTACAGCCTTTTTGCAAGATACTTTGACAGCATCTATCAAAATGAAAAATGCACAAAGTGATCAAGCAAGGCCACTGCTGATACTATTTTGTACCGAAATAAATTATGCTTATGTTCAGAAATAACAGCCTTGTTTTGAAAAAGTTGTAAGAGGAAGTGTGCCCTACTATGTATGAGAATATTCTGTGAGGCCAGGGAAATTAAAATAGTGTTATTGAGACCTTCCCAGACAAATGTAGCTTTCTGCCTGCATGGGCCGTAAATGCCTTTACAAAGAGGTGAGTGTGTGCGTCAATATATATTATATACGTTTGCAGAGAGGAAAGGCATTCAACTCTATACCACATAATGGGGACTGGTTAACATTAGAGACCAGAGTGGGAATGGGTTGGGGGGACACATGAGGGGAACTTCGGTTCTTTGTGGTCATTTACTATTACGATAAGCATATGTCACATGACTTGTGTAGTTAAAAATCAAAATAGCACGAAAGGAAGAAGCGTGGCTGTCGTCTGCAATGTTATTGGGGAACTGCCAGAAAAATGGATCCTCAGGAGAACAAGTGGAGAGATACATCAGAAGTTCATGTATTCTAATATGCCTGTCTCGTTATGGCTGGTGATGCTGCTACCATGTCATCCGTCATTCTGTCCGAGTCTCTCCAGTGGCGGTCCAGAGCCCTACAGCTTACTCTCTGTCTCTTTGAAGGAATGATGCTGGGAACCTTCACCATCATCCTCCTGGGTGGCATCATCTGCCAAACGCTTGGGTGGCCTTTTGTCTTCTATATCTTGGGTAAGCTACGGTCTCCCCAACCCCAGGGTTTCCTCCAAGTATCAGGCGGTGACGTTACTAACCCGCCATAAAACATTATTAGCACGACGTGGCTGGGGGTGCTCTGCTTCCCTTGCAGGCCTCGGGTGACCGGCTTGCAGAGCGGTGGTTCGTGAGACAGGAAGGAAAGACGTGCAGCCTCTGCTGTGGGTTGTGTCTCAGATTCAGTGCCTCCGTGTGGGGGCCGGCTGAGGTGCAAGCTTCCTAAGGAGAGAAAACACTGAACACCAATGGGGTGAAGACCGTCAGGAACAATGACCTGTGAGGGGTGAGGTTTAAGGCAGGGCGCAGGGAAAGGGAGCTCCACAGAAACAGAATCAAGGAGACAAAGCTAAGGGCTCGGAGAGAGGAGAGCATGAGGCAGAAAAGAGGGAACAGGAAACCCGGTTATCTGCAGGGCCCCCCCCCTTGGTCCACAGCGGAGCTCTCATCAGGACACTCATCAGACACTGTCTCGTGTGTGAAGACATCATCTGAGCCCAGAGGAGGAAAAAAATCACTGGGAAAAATTCAAGGACAATATCCAATACTTACAGAGAATCAGAGATGGTGCCTCTTGCCACAAGACAGACTGAAAACATTTAAGAGTTCAGGGGCCATTGGGCAGAATATTCACCATCGACTTTCCTTGGTAGTGAGAAATCATTCGCTCCGGAGGAAGTGCTGCGGTGGGTCCCTCTGACAAATGATGACACAAGACCTAAAAGATCAAACTGTCTCTATGTAATTTAACCATATCCCAGACAAAAGCTCAAAAATATGTATAGGAAGACAAAAATATTCAGCACCCAACTAGGTATAATTCACAAGGTCTGGTTCCAATCATACATTACCAGGCATGGAAAAAAAAAAAAAAAGCAGGAAAACACAATCCAAAAGAAGAAGAATTAAAAAAAAAAAATCAAGGACACCTGGGTGGCTCAGTCAGTTAAGCATCTGCCTTCAGCCCAAGTCATGATCCCAGGGTCCTGGGATCGAGTCTCACATCGGGCTCCTTGCTCAGCAGGGAGCCTGCTTCTCCCTCTCTCTCCCTCTGCTTGTGCTCTCTCTGTCAAATAAATAAAATCTTAAAAAAAAAATCAATGAAAACCAACCCAGAACGGACACAAATATTAAGAATTAGCAGACAAGGGCATTAAAATAGACAGCTATTCTAACTGTGCTGTAACCTAAGTCTATTTGTTCAGAAGTTAAGTGGAGACATGGAAAAATCTTTTTTAAAAAGACCCAAATCTAACTTCTAGACATGAAAACTATAATATATGGATGGAATTAAGGACAGATTAGGGTACCGAAAAATAGCAGTATAAATCATCCAGAATGGACTGCCGTGAGAAGAACAGTAACAGTGAACGAGAACATGAGGGCAGAGCAGCGTGCTCAGAGAAGAGGAGTGGTATGGGAGAACAGAAGAAGTCTTTGAGGAAATCACGGGTGAAGCGTTGCCTAAGTCAATGAAAACTATAAACTCACAGACCCAAGAAGGTCCATGGGCCTCAAGCACAGGAAACATGAAGAAAGTGACACCAAGTTACATGGTAATCAGATGGCTCAAAGCCAATGATAGAGATAAAATCTTAAAAGCAGCCAGAGCTGGATGGAGCATGGGGCTGGAGGTTCCACGCTTCTAATCAGGGTTTGTTCTTTCTGGTGACCAGTCCCTGTCTTGAAGCTATCCAGGGGGCCACCGAGAGTTGCCTCATTAGAACGGAAGACACTTGCATCACTCAGGAAATTGCAAGGGTTTTAGGAGCTCTGTGCCAGAGACTGGGGGCAGAGACCACATACATTTCTTCTGGTGTCCCATGAACCATTGTAAGAGGTGTACAGAGGTACACAGTGCAAGGCCTTTTTGATGTAATTAGAAGAGCAAGGCTGAAGGACACTGTGAAGCCTCTCTGGATCTAGCCTGGAACATTCCTGTCACCACAGACATTCCAGTTTTCTCATGGGAGCCACAGGGGATTCGCATACATAGCAGCAATCCTCGCACCCACCGTCAATGGGTTTCTCCTCAATCAGGTAGGGTTTTCTTGTCACAGACTCTTACAATGCTCTGCCAAATCTAAAGGTAGTAACATAAAGATGGTATTCGCATTTTATTTATTTATTTATTTTAAAGATTTTATTTATTTATTTGAGAGAGAGAGAATGAGAGATAGAGAGCATGGGAGGGAAGAGGGTCAGAGGGAGAAGCAGACTCCCTGCCGAGCAGGGAGCCCGATGTGGGACTCGATCCCGGGACTCCAGGATCATGACCCGAGCCGAAGGCAGTCGCTTAACCAACTGAGCCACCCAGGCGCCCCGATGGTATTCGCATTTTAGAAAATACAATTAAATTATGGGTCAGCTTTGTCATGAAGATCAACCTGGCAAAGAAAAATGTAGAACAATTTCTTTCAGTCTTTAAAACTGAAATCACAGCCATACGGATGTCATGAGGTGAGGATTCCATGCATAGATGCAACTTGCCATGTCTTTGGCAACACTCTGGAGTTTTCATTTACGCAACCATCCCCACGCAGAGGGATAGTTAAAATAGATGTGGGGGAGTGTGTGACACATGCAGGCATGATTATGGGTATGTCGTATGCAGGAATCTCATTTAATTATTGATTCTCACACCAATTATGAGGATCACTTCCTGACGATTAAGCTGAAAATCTGATAGAATAAGTCTTCCCACTAAAAGGATATAGAATCGGAAATCTTCCTTCTTAGACCTGTCTAGCTCCAAAGGCTGCAATGTTGCCACCATGCCATGGCAACGCAAGAAGAAAACACTCAGCGTGTTTGATGTTGTCATGATTTGCACAAAAGAGACAATGTATGGCACTTTGGTAAACAGTGACAAATGCAGTTCTGTAAGTTAATTGTAAAGGTCCCTAAATCCCATTTATTAAGACTATTCCAAAAGCACTTTGAACATATTATTTCTATCCAACTATCAAGCTGCTCACGGGGGATGAATTTCTGCAATGGAAACCCACTAGCAAACTATTAAAATGGCCTTATAGAGAAAAGGATGAAAGGGGTAATATTTACTTGAGGTTTTGTGTCCTCAGGCCCCTGAATTTGGGTGGAGAAATGTCTTCTTGTTGTTGTTTGCCATTAACCTACTAGGACTGATCTTCTACCTTATATTTGGAGAAGCAGTTGTCCAAGACTGGGCAAAGGAGAGGAAACTCACTCATCTATGAAGGTAAAGGATAGTGATTTCGTCTGTGGATTTAACCAGAGAAGCACTATTTAAATTTTTAATTCTAGGTCACTTTTTTCCCTTAGTTATTCCACCTTGATATGATGGAGAGTCACCGGGCACCTTCCTTCACAAATGAGAAGCCTTTAGTGATGAAAATAGCAACAGAAGGAATTTCATTTGCCTGGTTCTTTTCGAATCTGAGCTCAGTTCTTTATGTTACTAAGCTTTCTTTCTGAGGAAGATGTAAGAAGAATGAAAATTCCAATAAAGTGAGAGCTGAGAACAAAGCTGTTGTCTCCGTAGAATTATCAGCGGATTCGGAGGAACAGCTGGAGCAGAGCCAACAGGCCAGACTCACAGTTTCTGGATCTCAAAACAGGAAACAATGTTTGGAAGCTCTTCATCGAGGGTGGTAACCTCAGTAGGACGATGACTTTTCCTATCTGAAAAGTGAATATTAATTTGTATTTGTTGGACTGGACATTGTCCACATGCCCCTCCCCTGTGTGTTCCACTCTTCATCCCGTTTAGGCCCCGGGAGGCTGACCTGCACGGTTGGCATCCACAATGCCTTGTCCACTGGCTTCTGCTGGATTTTCAATGGAGACCGAAGAGTGAGGACGGAGTATCTATCTCTAAAGTCCCTCCCTGTGGGATCTGCAGGGGGCTGGTTCTTCCCCTACAGTTCACAGCTACTGGTCCCTCCACACTTTCTGGTGGCTTCTCTCTTCCCCTTTCAGGCCTTTTTTGGCCTGTGCCACATTCCCAGTCCTGTGTAAGTTGTCTCTTTTAACACTGTCTTCAAATTACCCACTGTGAGTCTGCCATATTTTCCTTCTGGGATCCAGCTAGTATTTCAGTGGTTGAATCATATATAAAGCTCCAAATGGGAAACGGAGCAGTATTTTTGTAAAATGGTGATGTGTAGGTATCAGTGGGTCGGAGCATGGGCAGGGGGCCAGGGCCGTTTCCTTGGTTCCTTCCCATGGAGATCCTTACCACATAGGCGGCAGAGCCTGAGGTCATTTCATGTTGAGGTGATGTGATGGGCACGGTTCTGAGTGAAAAACCAGGGCAAGGAGACAGAGATGACAATGGCTGAGGTCTTGCTCTCGTCTAGAATCTAGGCCCTTGGGACATGAGAGCAAACTAGACCCAGTCACTATTCTCCAGTCTAACGTGTAGGACAGACCCAATGGCTGCCCCAGGCACAATAGCAGGGGACATACAGGCCATTGGGGGACACCACCCCAGCGGTTCCGATCCCAAGTGAAAGAGCCCAGGGAGGGATCTCCTTCCACAAGGGTTCCTGAGCTAAATGGGTTGTTCTACGGGAAGATTTCTCACACTGGAGCTCAGCACGTACAAAAGCACGGAGACAACAAACAGGATGGATTCTGAAAGGAAGGACCTGCCCGCCTGGTCAGTTAGGAAAGCACAGAAGATGAGGTTAGGGAGGTGGGTGTGACCAGCACATGAAGGTCGTGTTTGCCACGTTAGGGAGCCCAAAGGGTACCCTACAAGCAATAGTGACAAGGAGAGAAGAAGAGAGACATGCATCATGTTTAGGAGGTAAAGTTGCAAAGTCACGGCATTTGGTTAGGTGGGTGCTGGAGAAGAGAGGAGTTGAGTCTGGGTGTCTAACCCGAGAGACTGCATAGAGTGTCTGACCAGCTAAGTCAGAGAATGCAGGAGGAGGAGTCCTTCTTAGAGTGGAGATAATGAGTTTTGACTTGGGGCCAGGCTGTATTAGCGGCAATAATGAGATACGTATGAGTTTCCTCGGGTGGCCGTGACACAGTGCTACAAATTGGGGGGCTAAAAAGCAGTAATTTATTGCCTCACAGCTGTAGAAGTCTGCGTAGGGCAGCAGAGATGGGTTCCTTCTGGGTGTTGAGGGAGAATCGGTTCCGGGCCTCTCTTCTGGGAGCCTCAGAAATTCCTTAGTTTGTAGATGTCTTTCCCCCTGTGTCTTCATATCATCTTCCCTCTGCACACATCTCTTTGTCAAAATTTCCCCTTCTTAAAAGGATATCCCATGTTAATGACAGGGTTTTGTTTTGTTTTGTTTAGAGAGAGAGAGACAGCATGCATGTGCATGTGAGCAGGGGGCGGGGCAGAGGGAGAGAGAGAGAGAGAGAGAGAATCTTAAGCAGGCTCCACACTGAGCGCAGTCTGACCCGGGACTCCATCTCACGACCCTGAGATCATGACCTGAAATCAAGAGTCGGATGCTCAACCCACTAAGCCACCCAGACATCCTGCTAGTGACAGGCTCTTAATGTTGTTGCTGAGAGTACTGAATGGATCTGACCAACGTGCTGAGGCCCCTGAGGGTCCGAGGCCGTGCCATGCGTTTCTACGTCTTCGGTGTAGACACTTAATAAATATCTGGTGAACCTTAATATAGGTATATTATCATAAAGCAAAAAAGTAATTCTATGTATTAGGAATCAAGATATTTCATGTATGAGAAAAATTCAGGGTTCAGGAACATAAAGTCAAAGAAGTTTTAAAAATCACTCTAACATTCAATTTGAATTGGAAATATCAGACAGAATTTGTAGTTTTTTTCTTAAAAAAATACTTCTTTTAAGTTCTTCCACTGAAAGGGCCTAGAAGCAATGAGACCTAGGAGCAAGGAGTACCTCAATATTTGGAGTGTGGTCTCTGGATGTTGCTTGCTACTGAAAGGAACCAGCACTCCATAAGAAAGCCCAGGTTCGAGAACAGTAAATACACCAGAGGAGCCTGGAATGTGTGTGTGTGTGTGTGTGTCTGTGTGTGTGTGTGTGTTAGAAAACATGGAAGCTATCCCAGACAACTAGGGTCAGGTCTCAATAGATAGAAACTGGCTTGAATAGCCTCCTACTGGCCAAAGAAGGGACAATTTAAGCATCAAAAAATATGTACTCAAAAAATTGAAACACATAAAGTAAAACCCATGAAGTCATAATTTTCCTTGGTCAACTTTGCTAAGGCACTAAATTATTATTCTACAACTTCATCAAGTATCCTGGCTTTCTTATTTTTTTAAGATTGTATTTATTTATTTATTTATTTATTTATTTATTTATCTATTTATTTATCTGAGAGAGAGATGCACACAAGCAGTGGGGAGGGACAGAGGGAGAAGCAGACTCCTTGCTGAGCAGGGATCCCCATGTAGGGCTTGATCCCAGGACTCTGGGATCTTGACCAGAGCTGAAGGCAGACCCTTAACCGACTGAGCCACCCAGGAGCCCCTGGCTTTCCTATTAAATCTGTGTTTCAGGGTAACCAAATATTCAATCAGGCAAATTTCCTATTTTGTAGAAGATTCCAGCTCCTACATGACGAAGGCAGAATAGAATTAGAAAATCACCACTCGCAACTTCCATAAAATAATGGATCTAGGCAGCATTTACTAACAGCCATCAAAGTGCACAGGTGAAGATTGATGAGAACTTCATTAGTGGATAAATCAAGCTGAGAATATCTGAACCCACCGAGCAATCTTACCTCACTAAAAATGAGCCAAGCTGACACCGGGGCATTACCCAGCACCCAATGAAGTATTCTTGTCCTGGATCTAAGCAAGCCTCTCCACATACCAGCAGGTTCCAGGACATAAGGGATAAAGAATTTATCAAATGACACTAAAAGGAAGCAATTACCCAAATCAGTCATGAGAGTCACTCTGTAAATGACCCTGTTTTGTTACTATTGTTGTTTTTAAGTAACAGCAAATATAAAATGAAGGAAGGAATGGTTACAAAGTTAAAGAGAGGTGAGAGCCATAACAGTTATGGGTCACATGCAGATCTTGTTTGGATCCTCATTTAAATAAATCAAATATGGAAGGAAGGAAGGACGGATGGAAGGAAGGGGGGGAGGGAGAGAGGGGGGAGGGAAGAAGGAAGGAAGAGAGAGAAAAGGATAACTGAAGAAATTGGAAACATATTCATAATGACTAGCTATTAGATTATATTAAGAGATGATTGCTTATTAGATACACTGATGGTATACTAGGTATGTTTTTTAAAGCACTAATGAGTCATGTACCCATGCTGTACTTTTTATGGGAGAAATTACATAATATCTGAGATTTACTTGAAAATACTACAGAACACAACCATTGGAGAAATATATATATATATAATTTATATATAGTTATATAACTCGATTGGCCAAATATTGATAATTGTTGAAGCTGCTTAATGGGCATAGGTTATATTAAACTCTTCTACATTTCTTATATGTTTGGAAATTTCTATACAATGTTAAATTTAAAACCTTAATAAGAAACACAGAATCCAGAGGTAGAATCCAGAAGTGATTTCAAAAGCATATCACAGAACAACATAAAGCTTTGGGATCAGCACACAGGAAGATCGTTCCCTCTGGGTAATCAGTAATGAGAACCGGAGACATTGACACCAGATGGGAATGCTGTTTATTTAAAATATGGACATTGAGCAACTGCTGATCTGGGGCTCTCCAACACTAAAAGGCCAGAGAATGCCAGAAACTGCCAACCTTGTCATCAAACTGTACAAACATGCAGGAATAGCCAGGACCTGGATTTCCAATGAAGATAAAATCCAACTGATTATGTAAGACATCAGAGTCTTTTGGGCAAATAGGTTAAATGTTTTCAACATTTCTTTAGAGAGAAAATGACTGGGTCAATTAATAGAGCATCTGCTATGTGCCAAACTTTTATTAGACCCTTATAAGTATAATAACACATCTTTTAAAAAATGCTTAAGTATGTAAGAAACTATATATCATGCAAAATCCCTGATTTTAGGGCTTAGATGTTCCTCTGCGACCAGTAGGTTGACTTCAAAGAATTCCAAAGTAAAAGTGCTCCCAGGTATCGCTATGGATAGGTGGTGGAACCAGGAGAACTTAATCATTGCAGAAGTTATGGGGGGAGTCACTTTCTTTGGAGGACATACCTTAATAAAATGTACCTCTCTCTGAGTAGCTTGAATGTTGGGCAGATGTGTTCTTTGCAAAAGAGAGAGAGGGGGAGGGAAGGGGAGGCGAGGGGAGGGGAGGGGAGAAGAAGGGCAGGGCAAAGGAGGGAAAAAGGAAGGCAGGAAGACAAAAAGCTAATAGGGTGTTTATGGGGCATTTAAAAAGCCATAGCCTTTCCGTCAGAAGGGTACTGGATACCCAGAGCCACGCTCAAGAGAAAACATCTACCCTGGGAGCACGTAGGCAACAGTGTGGTTCTCCCTCCTGGCAGGAGGAGACCGGCCATGTCTGGCTATACAGTCATGAACTTGATGGCAGATTTCCAGGAGGTTTCTAGTCCACTGGAAGATTGTAAGACTCATACTCCTCATCTGAAGATTCAAGGAAAGGTAAAAGTGAAGTTAAAAATTAAACCTTTTAACTTTGCGATAATGAAGTCAAAGGATTGGGTGAAGGATTAATGGGGCTAAAAATTGGAAAATCCAGAAATTCAGTACTTTTTCAAGTTCAAAGGCTTCACAGGGGAAGAAGGAATCGCTTGTCTGTCCCGAATCAGGTCAGTCTTACTCTTATATTGCTACTAAATGAAATTAACAATTCCCCAGAGTGATAAGGGGGGCTTCTCTGTTAAAGATCTTATCAAGGGTGTTTAGCAAGCTCAGGAAATTTGGGGGGAAAATGTATCGCCACAGATTCTTCCTGAGGAAAAGTAAAAAGAACATATTTCTAGGGATTAGTGTGAGGCGGACAGTTGTGTGGACAGTCAAGGAAAGAGAAGCGTGTGGTGTGTGTTGTATGGTGCTTGTGTATCTGTGAGTGGTATGGGATGTCTGTGGCGTGAGGTATGCGTAAGTATGTTTGTGATGTGTGTGGTGTGGTGTGTGTAGTTTATATATATGTGTTGTGCTGAGATGTGTTTGTGTGTGTGGTTGTATGTGTGTACAGAGCACGTGTGTCTGTGTAGTATGTGTGTGGTGTGTGGCTATGTGTGCTTGCACTTGCGTGTATTTTGAAATAAACAGCAGTCCCAGAAGATGTTTCAGCATGGGATAATGGTGGTTGACCAGCTGCTCATTCAAAATATTTTGCAAATCCAACCTTAGGAATTTATCCTTTGAGCATCTGGTCAAACTGATGTGGCTGAAGCTCAAGGTGTAGACAAGGGCATGACCAGTGCCTGTTAGCACAGTGGCTGGTCTGTCCAGGAAGGGGGTTGACCTGGCTCTCCTCGAGAGGGCAAAATTAATAAGCAGATAGTTATTCTTCAACCCTATTAAGATATAAGAAAAATAATTTATTTAACTTTACTTATTCCTTTTCCAACGTTCTTTTTTACGTTCAAGTTTCTGACCTTGAGCAATCTCTTCCTGCCTGAAAAACATGTTCTAACATTCCTTGCAGGGCACGTCTACCATCAGTGAATTCTCTCAGTTTTTGTTTGTTTGTCTCACTTTTGAGGGATATTTTCACTGGACATAGAATTATGGGTTAGCAGGGTTTTTGTTCTTTTTTAATAGTTTTCAGGGGGGCGTGTATATTTTTAGTCAACTAAAAAAGCATAAAAGCGCAATGTCAAAGGAAGCACATGGTTGAGTTAAATGGGTACTGATGTAGGGAGCAAGCTTCCCTCTGATGCATGTTTTAAATCAGAAAGGAGTACTGGGTGGTTTTTGGTCAGTTCTTCCCTGCGTTACGCTACTACCAACATGTTTTACACTTGCAGCGGAGACCACACCCCTCAACAAGAAGAGAAGAAACTGGAACCCCTTACGCAAATGGATAACCACTTCCCTCCCAGGAAAGGTAGAAATTATTCTCTATCCCACTGCATAGGCTTTTTTCTTCTTATATATGACATCATAGGGGTGCTTGGGTGGTCAGTCGGTTAAGCCTCCAACTCTTGATTTCAGCTCAGGTCATGATCTCAGGGTCGTGGGACTGAGCCCCACATAGGGTTCAGTGCTGGGCATGGAGTCTGCTTAGGACTCTCTCTCTCCCTCTGCCCCTCCATGTGCATGAGAGCTCTCTTTCTATTAAAAAAAAAGAGAGAGAGAGAGACTGAGAGAGACATCATAGATTCTAGGTGAGAGGATTTTCCCATAAAAACATATAAAGTGTTAGGGTGCTTGAGTGGCTCAGTCGGTTGAGCATCCGACTCTTGATTTTGGTTCAGGTCATGATCTCAGGGTTGTGGGATTGAGCCCCGTGAGTCGGGTTCCGTTCTCAGCATGGAGTCTCCTTGAGATTCTCTTTCTCCCTCTCCCTCTGCCCTTCCCCTCAATTGTGCTCTCACTCTAAAATAAATAAAATCTTAAAAAGAAACATATAAGTGGTCTTAGAATTGTTCAGGAAAGGAGGTGAAAAAAATTAGTCCTGCTATAGTTTTCCATTAGAAAAACCGCAAACAAAAAGAATTCATATATTTTAAGTTATTTTGCTTCTTGTATACTTGTCAGTTTAATCACTTGGTGGAGAATATCAGAAAGAGGTGCACTATTTTTCTTCCATCTCAAGGAGAAAGAAACAGATCCCTGAATGGAAGCTAGGCAGGATGAATGTTCTTGAGTCACTGCATCCTTGGACATCAACACTTGCATATCCTGAAAACTTTTTTAGACAAACTGTTTATTTTGAGCAGGGCAGGGGAAGGACAATAAGAAATTACCACTATTGTCTTAGAGTTATGTGCATGTCATGGGGAATACAATCCCAGGAGAGGGAGCGGGCAATGAATTACATTCTTTTTCAATTTATGTAAAGATGAGCGGTCTATTAACTTCTAAATTTCTTCTTGTGTTATTTTTTATATTTAGAGGTTTTGAGTTTTCTATTGTTCATTTAATCTATATTCAAATTTATATACAGATACACAAAACATATAAACATAGAAACCATATAAACTGATATATATATATTATATATATATAAAGCATATAAACCAATATATATATATATCTTACTGATTTCTGCCCTTTTTCTTAACATTTCCTTCCTTTTCAGTTCTTTGGGTTTGTTCCTTTGTTACTTTTCTGTCTTCAAATTCTTTCTTCTTTTTTGATAAATACCCTCAGGGGTGTACTTTGGCCCTAACTGTCCATGAGTTGAACACACAGTATCTTAGTGTTGCTCATCCCAAACACTTTGGAATTTCTCTTGGTTTACTTTTTAACTCAAGGTTTATTTAGAATTAGTTCATGTTCTTCCTGAGGCAATGTGGAGGAGACGAGTGCATAAACTCAAAAGGCATCCCTAACTGACAATGACATCAAGTCCTTCTCTCCATATGGTGAGGACTGCCTCCCCTTTGCTCTCTGGAAGGATTTTTTTTCTCTTTCTCTCCTCCAGGGACATTCCCCCCAGTATTTCTGTTAGTCTTCCAGGTCCATTCACTTTCCTTTTGATTTTAAAGAGTGGGTTTAGAAAGCTTTGGAGCAAGCCACCCTCAGTGTGTGCATGTACGTGTGTGGTTGGAGACATTTTTTCTGATGGCCCAAGGACAGTGAGTTTTAGGCTGTAAGCCAAAGGAAGGACTGGCTGATGACTGAGCTGTTTTCTTCCTCTGCTGAAGTCCAGGGCTCGTTCACCCTGAGCAAGTTTCCACAGTCCCCCTGGCAAGGTGGGGGGTCAGTGTGTTCAGCCCTCACTGAGTCAGTAGGTCTTTGGCATCTAAGTGTCTGAGAACAGGGTCTCTTACTAGACCCTCCCATTGCCATGGCCTTGGCACTTGACTCCTGTTGTCCCTGTGCCCTGGGAGGCAAAAAACAAAAACAAAAACAAATAAACAAAAAAGCTGGTATCAAATGTCTTTAGGGAAAATCTGCCTTCAATGATCAGTCTATGCCTTGTGGAGCCTGTCTCCACTGAACCCTTGGCCTGAATATTTCATTTTTCCTGGCAGATCATCCATACTTATAATGAAATATTTGATTTGATTGATTGGTTGATTTTGGGGGGGCGGGCAGAGGGAAAAGGAGAGAGAGAATATCAAGCAGGCTCCGTGCCCAGTATGGAGCCAATCCAGGGCTCCATCTCACGACTGTGAGATCATGACCTCAGCTGAAATCAAGAGTCAGATGCTTAACCAAATGAGCCACCCAGATGCCCTGAAATATTTTATTTTAAATATAATTCATTTAATATTTGTATCTGTTTACAAAGGGAGATCAGTCCAGAAAACAAATTTTCCAGGCATTAGTGTAATTCCACTTAGCAGTATATCCAACATTTGTCTAGCTGAACTTCAAAACCCTTATGAGTCAGCAAC
This sequence comes from Neomonachus schauinslandi, assembly GCF_002201575.2. Lineage (NCBI taxonomy): Eukaryota > Metazoa > Chordata > Mammalia > Carnivora > Phocidae > Neomonachus > Neomonachus schauinslandi. The sequence continues at coordinate 143,294,561 of NC_058410.1, read as the reverse complement.
ACCCTTTTACCCTCCCTCTCCCCCTTCTGGAACTGGAATTTCTGCAGCAATGACCCAATGCCTGCCCCACCCCTGTATGGCAGGAGTACCGGGGGCATAGAGCTTGCCTCTCCTTTCACAAGTCCACAGATACAGAAATATTATTCTCCAGCGTGAACCTCCTTCACTTCTGTTTTAGATCATTTAGATGATAAGATTTGTGACTTTGAGCTAATGAGATTTTGAGGAGGAGACAGAGTTGAGCTGATACTGTATTATAAGATGAGACTTTTAAGGGCCAGAGGGTGGGCTGTGGTAGCCAGAATCCTAAGATTACCCCCCAGATTCTGGCCCCTGGTGTACATGCACCTTCCGCTAGTTATTTAAGCAAACACTAAGCTAGGTGCTGCCTGAAGGGATTTAGCAGATTTAAATAGGGTCGCAAATCAGCTGGTCTTAAAATAGGGAAATTACCCAGGAAATTACCCAGACCTTAAATCTGGGTCTAGAAGTCAGAGACCAAGCAGCTAGAGAGATTCAAAGCGTGAGAGAGTTCAACGTAAGAGAGATTCTTCCTGGCTGGTTTTGGAGTTGGAGGAAGCCATGTGACCAGTCACACCAACTGTAAGCAGCTCCCAGCTGATAGCTGGCAGGGAGACAGCAATCTCAGTTCTGCTTCCATAGAAAACAGAACTCTTCCAATCACCTGAATGAAAATGGAAATGGACCCTTGCTCAGAACCTTCAGCTGAGAACTCATTCGGGCTGAACCCTTGATTTTTTAGCCTTTGAGACCATGAGCAGAAAACCCAACCACATTCTGACCTACAAAACTGTGAGTTAATAAATGGGTGTTGTTCTAAGCCATTACGTTTGCAGAAATTTTCTTTTTACACAATAGAAAATGAACACACTTTGTAAGGCCTATCTACAACAGAACCTTCAACAAAGCATTATCTGAAATGTAGAAACATTAGAACCACTCTGTGTAAATCAGGAACAATGGTATAAAACCCAGGGATGCCTGGTGCAATCAACAATACACTGGTGGTTCTGATCCAAGGAGAACATGAAATTAAAGATCTGAGGATAACAAAAGAAGAAATAAAATCATCATTATTTGCATATTCCCAAAATAAAACAGCACCCCTCCACCCCCCCCCCCGCCCCCCCCCCCCCCCCCTCAAATTAGCAGATGTATTTTTAGAAACAATAGCAACTTTTGGCTACCTGGTTGGATATAGTATCTTTAAAAGTCTAATTCATTTCTTTATACCAACCTAAGGCAAATAAAAAATGTAACTAAAGAGACACCAAATTACCTTCCATTGGGTTGTAACAATGTAGGTTCTCTCTTCTCTTCTTTGGGTCTGGCCAACAAATGTGCTTTTGGATCTACGCCATTCTGATCCGTGATCATAGTTTCTCAATATGTTCTTAAGATTTATTGAAGTATAATTATATACAATAAAATCACAGGTCTTAGGTGTACCTTTAGATGAATTCTGACAGATGCATAAAACTGTGAGCAAGACTCTTAGAACATTACATTAAATTCCCATTAGGTTCTCTCTGGTTCTCTTGCCTTGAGGAAATTGCTGTTATAATATCTAACCACACAAATTAATTTTGCCTGTTTTTAAATTCATAAAAATAGATCTCTCTAGTATGCACTTTTTTGGTGTCTAGCTTCTTAAGCTGAGCATATTTTTGTTGACATTCATCTAGATTGCTGAGTGTGTACTTCCCGCCTTTCTATTTTTGAGTAATGTCCGTTATATTAATATAACACGGTATGTTCATCCATTCCAAACATTCAGCTATTTTTAATAGAGCTGCTATAAACATTTTGGTACAAATCTTTTTGTAGACCTATGTTGCTATTTCTTTTGGGAAAATGCCATTTGTTGAAAAAGACTTTATTTTCCTCTGTTATATTGCATTTAGTGCCTTTATTCAAAAGCGTTTGACCATGTCTATGCATCTGTTTCTGGACCCCCTACTCTCTTCCGCTGATGAATTTGTTTGGCCTTCCACCAATACTACACTGATTATTCTAGTTTGAAACTACCTCAATAAGTACATTACATTTTTTTAAATGTACTTTTTCTCTGCAGGGTGCTTATATGACTATTCATAGACTATTGATACAAATTTAGAGAATTAAACAGTTTCCTTCAAAGTCTTTGCTGTTATTAAGGGCACTTACTTCCAAGACTAACCCAGAGTATTTGTAAGTCCTCCCATTAAAACAGGCATGAGACAAAGTATCTGGAGGACTGGTTTAATTTTCTGAGACATTCTTGTTGGGATTATATTGTAGGGAAGGATGGGACTATTATATCAATCACACAGCTTCTTATTGTATCATAGTTTCTTAAAGGCCATTAAGTACAATAAAATTTTAAATTTAATTTCATAATAAAAAATTTAAATTAATACCTAGGGTTCCATAACATAATCCTGTATGTCAGATATATATATATATATAACTGATTCAATATACATATGGTTATACATTATATATATGTATATATATT